>NC_092394.1:59134206-59434206 GCF_030028105.1 Mobula birostris
GACTAAATTAAAACAGAACCAAATGGATAATAATCTCTGGATTATTACATGAACCACGTACAAATTGGCACAGGGTTAATAAGATCAAGAAACTAAATGCATGGCTCAAAGATTGGTGTGTGAGAAGTTTGAATTTGTAGGACATTGACACCAGTATTAGAGAAAGAAGGAACTGTTCCAATGGCAATGGGCTCCAATCTGAATCATGCTGGGATCAGAATAATTGCATAATTAGGACTTTAAATAGTAAGGGAGTGAGTTCAACAGCTTGGAAATGTATGGATAAAGGAAAGGAGAGGTTATGCAAGTCCCCAGAAGAGCAAGACAAAGTTTAGAAAAGGACAAGAATTTAACATCAGGCAGCTTCAAAATTGAGAAAGTGGTGAATACAGGAATGAATGGTTATATTTGAATTCAGAGTATTCAAAATAAGATAGACACGTTTATCGTGTAGCTAGAAATTGGCAGGTACGATGTTGTGAACATCACAGAGCAGTGGTTGAGAGAAGATTACAGCTGGAAACTAAACATCCTATCGAAAAGACGGAGGTTGGCAGAGGGGGTGAGGTGGCTTTGTTGGTAAAAAAAAAAAAAAGTGAAATTATATCCTTCCGGAGGATTAGAAGAATGTGACATATGTACGATCAAAAGGTGTAGAATCCTTGTGGATAGGTTAGGAAATCAGATTATTGCTGGATTTCTAGAATGCCTACAAGGTAGCTTTATTGAGCAGCTTCTGATAGAGCCCACTAGAGAAAGGGCAATTGATTAGGGGCTTAAGGTAAATGAATCCTTAGGATTTCACCAATCAGCTTCCCAGCTCTTCACTTCATCCCTCCTCCCCTCCAGTTACACCCACCATCTTGTGTTTCTCCCTCCCTCCCCCCACCTTCTTTCTGACTTCATCTTTTTTTTCCCTCCAGTCTTGGCCCAAACATTGCCCGTACTCTTTTCCATATATACTGCCTGGCCTGCTGAGTGCTTTTTGTGTGTGTTGCTTGGATTTCCAGCATCTGCTGATTTTCTCTTGTTTGAAATAAAGTAGTAAACTAGTCAATAGCATAAAAAAAGGATACCAAAAGTTTTGCCAGATACGTAAAGAACAAAAGAGAGGTGAGAGTGGATATCAGACCGTGCTAGAATAACATTGGAGAGGTAGCAATAGGAGACAAAGAACTGGCAAAGTATTTTACATCAGTCTTCATTGTGGAGGACCCCAGCAGTACACCACAAATTTGAGAGCATCAGGGGGTAGAAGTGATTGTAGACAATCTTACTAAGGAGAAGGTGCTTGGAAAGCTGAAAGGTCTACAACCCAGGGTTCTGAAAGAGGTAGCTGAAGAGGTAGCGGAGGCATTAGTAGTGATCTTTCAATCTTTCTATATTCTGGAATGGTTCCAAAGGAATAGAAAGTCACAAATGACACTCCACTCCAGAAGGGAGGGATGGAAAAGGCAGGAAATTATAACGTATAACAATTACAGCATGGAAACAGGCCATCTCGGCCCTTCTAGTCCATGCCGAACTCTTACTCTCACCTAGTCCCACCGACCTGCACTCAGCCCATAACCCTCCATTCCTTTCCTGTCCATATATCTATCCAATTTAACTTTAAATGACAACATGGAACCTGCCTCAACCACTTCTGCTGGAAGCTCGTTCCACACAGCTACCACTCTCTGAGTAAAGAAGTTCACCCTCATGTTACTCTTAAACTTTTGCCCTTTAACTGTCAACTCATGCCCTCTTGTATGAAACCCAGGCAACATTTTAGTAAATCTCCTCTGTGATCTCTCAATTTTATTGACATCTTTCCCATAATTCGATGACCAGAACTGTACACAATACTCCAAATTTGGCCTCATCAATGCCTTATACAATTTCAACATTACATCCCAACTCCTATACTCAATGTTCTGATTTATAAAGGCCAGCAGACCAAAAGCTTTCTTCACCACCCTATCCACATGAGATTCCACCTTCAGGGAACTATGCACCATTATTCCTAGATCTCTCTGTTCTACTGCATTCTTCAATGCCCTGCCATTTACCATGCATGTCCTATTTTGATTAGTCCTACCAAAATGTATCACCTCACATTTTTCAGCATTAAACTCCATCTGCCATTTTTCGACCCACTCTTCTAATTGGCCTAAATCTCTCTGCAAGCTTTGAAAACCAACTTCATTATCTACAACGCCACCTATCTTAGTATCATCTGCATACTTACTAATCCAATTTACCACTCCATCATCCAGATCATTAATATATATGACAAACAACATTGGACCCAGTACAGATCCCTGAGGCACACCGCTACACACCGTCCTCCAATCTGACACACAGTTATCCACCACTACTCTCTGGCATCTCCCATCCAGCCACTGCTGAATCCATTTTACTACTTCGATATTAATGCCTAACAATTGAACCTTCCTAACTAACCTCCCATGTGGAATCTTGTCAAAGGCCTTACTGAAGTCCATATAGACAACATCCACTGCTTTATCCTCATCAACATTCCTAGTAACCTCTTCAAAAAATTCAATAAGATTTATCAAACATGACCTTCCATGCACAAATCCATGTTGACTGTTCCTAATCAGACCCTGTCTATCCAGATAATTATATATACCGTCTCTAAGAATACTTTCCATCAATTTACCCACCACTGACGTCAAACTCACAGGCTGATAATTGCTAGGTTTACTCTTAGAACCCTTTTTAAACAATGGAACAACATGAGCAATACGCCAATCCTCCGGCACCATCCCCGTTTCTAATGACATTTGAAATATTTCTGTCAGAGCCCCTGCTATTTCCACACTAACTTCCCACAAGGTCCTAGGGAATACCTTGTCCGGACCCGGAGACTTATCCACTTTTATATTCCTTAAAAGCGCCAGTACTTCCTCTTCTTTAATCGTCATACTTTCCATAACTACCTTCTTGTTTCCTTTACCTTACACAATTCAATATCCTTCTCCTTAGTGAATACCGAAGAAATTGTTCAAAATCTCCATCTCTGTTGGCTCTGCACACAGCCATCCACTCTGATTCTCAAAGGGACCAATTTTATCCCTCACTATCCTTTTGCTACTAACATAACTCTAGAAACCCTTTGGATTTATTTTCACCTTACTTGCCAAAGCAGCCTCGTATCTTCTTTTAGCTTTTCTAATTTCTTTCTTAAGATTCTTTTTACATTCTTTATATTCCTTGAGCACCTCATTAACTCCAAGCTGCCTATATTTATTGTAGATCCCTCTCTTTTTCCAAACCAAGTTTCCAATATCCCTTGAAAACCATGGCTCTCTCAAACTTTTAACCTTTCCTTTCAACCTAACAGGAACATAAAGATCCTGCACCCTCAAAATTTCACCTTTAAATGACCTCCATTTCTCTATTACATCCTTCCCATAAAACAAATTGTCCCAATCCACTCCTTCTAAATCCTTTCACATCTCCTCAAAGTTAACCTTTCTCCAATCAAAAATCTCAACCCTGGGTCCAGTCCTATCCTTCTCCATAATTATATTGAAACTAATGGTATTGTGATCACTGGACCCAAAGTGCTCCCCAACACATACCTCCGTCACCTGCCCTATCTCATTCTCTAACAGGAGATCCAACACTGCCCTTTCTCTGGTTGGTACCTCTATGTATTGCTCCAAAAAAACTATCTTGCACACATTTGACAAACTCCAAACCATCCAGCCCTTTTACAAAATGGGCTTCCCAGTCAATGTGTGGAAAATTAAAATCTCCCACAATCACAACCTTGTGCTTACCACAAATATCTGCTATCTCCTTACAAATTTGCTCCTCCAGTTCTCGGTCCCCATTAGGTGGCCTATAATACACCCCTATAAGCGTCACAACACCTTTCCCATTCCTCAATTCCACCCAAATAGCCTCCCTAGATGAGTCCACTAATCTATCCTGCCAGAGCACCGCTGTAATATTTTCTCTGACAAGCAATGTTACACCTCCCTCTCTTGCCCCTCCAATTCTATCACACCTGAAGCAACAAAATCCTGGAATATTTAGTTGCCAATCACACCCCTCCTGCAACCATGTTTCACGAATAGCTACAACATCATATTTCCAGGTATCAATCCATGCTCTAAGCTCATCCACCTTTCTTACAATGCTCCTAGCATTAAAATAGAAGCATTTAAGGAACTCTCCACCTCCCACTCTCTGTTTTTCCCTAATGGAGCACGCAAGCAACTTTGTCATCTTTTTCTTCCTTCTCTTCTACATCTTTGGTCTGAGCGCTCCCAATCTCTGTCCCCTGCCTATCCTCTCTCACACACTGTCTACTAGCTTTCACTATTTGTGAACTAACCTCCTCTCTCTTAGTCTCTTCAATTTGATTCCCAGCCCCCAACCATTTTAGTTTAAAGTCTCCCCAGTAGCCCTCGCAAATCTCCCCACCAGAATATTGGTCCCCTTGGATTCAAGTGTAACCCGTCCTTTTTGTACAGGTCACACCTGCGCCAAAAGAGGTCCCAATGACCCAAAAACTTGAATCCCTGACCCCTGCTCCAATCCCTCAGCCATGCATTTATCCTCCACCTCATTCTATTCTTACTCTCACTGTCGCGTGGCACAGGCAGTAATCATGAGATTACTATCTTTGCGGTCCTTTTTCTCAACTCCCTTGCTAACTCCCTATATCCTCCTTTCAGGACCTCTCCCCTTTTCCTACCCATGTCATTGGTACCTATATGTACCACGACCTCTGGCTCCTCTCCCTCCCACTTCAGGGTATCTTGGACGCGATCAAAAATATCCCGGACCCTGACACCAGGGAGGCAAACTACCATGCAGGTCTCCTGACTGTGTCCACAGAATCATCTATCTGACCCCCTAACTATCGAGTCCCTTATTACTACTGCCCTCCTCTTCCTTTCCCTACCCTTCTGAGCTACAGGGCCAGACTCTGTGCCGGAGGCTCGGCCATTGTTGCTTCCCCCAGGTAAGCTGCCCCCCCCCAACAGTACTCAAACAGGAGTACTTATTGTCAAAGGGTACAGCCACTGGCCTACTCTCTAGTACCTGACCCTTCCCCTTCCTAACCATGACCCACTTGTCTGCCTCCCGTGGCCCTGGCGTGACCACCTGCCTGTAACTCCTCTCTATCAACTCCTCACTCTCCCTGACCAGACGAAGGTCATTGAGCTGCAGCTCCAGTTCCCTAACGCGGTCCCTTAGGAGCTGCATCGCGGCGCACCTGGATGTGGATGTCCAGGAGGCTGGGAGACTCCAGGGCCTCCCACATCCGATACTGAGAACAACAAGCTGCCCTCACACTCATACTGCCCCTCTCCTCAAATAGCAGGAGAAAATGAAAACCAAACCACCTTCGCCTTGCCCGTTTCCGCCCAAGCCCATGAGTCAAAGCCCTTAAGCCCTCACTCTGCTCCTGGCTCACTCCGCCACCCGCAAAATGATGCTACCCGCTGTATACGGCTGTGTATCCCGCCTCTCTTAACTCCGATGAGAAAAAAAAATGAAAAATTCAAACTGGCTTCCGCTGCACTCCCGCTCCAATTCTCAGACTTCCTTCTCCGAATTAAACTTGAATCAGGATTTCTGACCTTTTAAATCTTCTGCGTTTCACTGCCTGAAGCCATGTGCCTGCACAGTCCCGCCTCTCAGAACTCCAATGGAAAAAAAACAAAAATTCAAAATTCTACATTAATTCTACATAAGCCAGTTAGTCTGACATCAATGATTGAAAGATGTTAGAGTCCATTATTAAGAATGAGGATTTGGGGGACTTGCAGGTATGTGGTAAAATAGGCCAGAGTCAGCATGGTTTCCTTAAGAGAAAGTCTTGCTTCAAGCCTGTTGGAACTTTATGAGGAAATAACTAGCAGGATAGACAAAGGAGAGTCAGTGGGAATTGTCTACTTGGGTTTTCAGAAGGCCTTTAACAAGGTGTCACATGAGACTGCTAAACAAGATAGGAAAGATACCAGCACAGACAGAACATTGGCTAACTGGTAGGAGACGACGAGTGGGAATAAAGGGAACCTTTTCTGGTTGGTTGCCAGTGACTACATCTACTTAGTTGCACACCCATGTGTCTGCAGTACGTGAGCAATGCATGCTCAGACTAGAAAGGGAATTTCACAAGTTAAGCAGACTTGTCTATGGCACATTTAGGCCTGGGAGCAGTACGTTAGTGTGATGAAAAGACAGAATACAATTCTACTCAAGCTGGTGGGATTGCTTGTGCACACAAAAGTGTTTGTGAGGACATAAAGCTTTCAGGTCAGTCTGATCTTGCACCTTACTGTTCACCTGTACTGCATTTTCCCCATAGCTTACATTTTACTCTGCATTGTTATTGCAACCCTGCCAGTAAGATGGTGCAGCAGCTTCTACAGGACCAAAGGTGTTATTGTCTTTTATAAAATGTACGTACTTTTTGTTTAATAATCTCAAGACCCTGCTGGACATAACAAGCGAGCAGCTCGTTGGAGAAACTGAAGGAACCAGATTGGTGTGGCTTGTGTTGCTGCCTGCACCAGAAGAGTCTCTGCACAAAGGTGGTGTGCACGTTGCTGTAGAATGCTGATTCACTGGTGGAGAGCAGGGGAGCTGTGTGGTCTCTGTCAAGGCCTGAAGCTGCAGTGTTGCCCGTTTATAGCCACCCAGCAGCGAGGCAATGGAGTTGTACACTCCACCGGAGTACCAGAGGCAGTGTGGCACAGCGTCCAAGCTGGTGTCTGCCCGGAGTACCGGGGGCAGTGTGGCACAGCATCCAAGCTGGGGTCTGTCCTTTGTACCGGGGCAGTGTGGCACAGTGTCCAAACTGGAGTCTGTCCGGAATACCAGGGGCAGTGTGGCACTGTGTCCAAACTGGAGTCTGTCCGGAATACCAGGGGCAGTGTGGCACAGCATCCAAGCTGGTGTCTGCCCGGAGTACCGGGGGCAGTGTGGCACAGCATCCAAGCTGGGGTCTGTCCTTTGTACCGGGGCAGTGTGGCACAGTGTCCAAACTGGAGTCTGTCCTTTGCACCGGGGCAGTGTGGCACAGTGTCCAAACTGGGGTCTGTCCGGAATACCAGGGGCAGTGTGGCACAGTGTCCAAACTGGAGTCTGTCCGGAATACCAGGGGCAGTGTGGCACAGTGTCCAAGCTGGGGTCTGTGCTTCTCCACTCCATGCTTGCTCAGCAGAAGAGAAGCAAATTGTGTTGACTGCAACATTCATGGACTCAGTCTTGAACTGTATTTTACTGATACCTTGTATGTGCTTACTACCTTATATGTGGCTTGTGCTGCGATTTGCACCCAGCCCTGGAGAAACACTGTTTCATTTGGCTCTATTTATGGGTAGTCATGTATGACTGAATGACAATTGAACTTGAATTTTATTTGGTTCTACCTCATTATACTGTGTAATGATCTAACTCTGTATGAACAGTACACAAGGTAACTTTTCACTATCTTAGCACGTTACAATAATAAAACTATTCCACACATCAAAGCACGATCACTCCTAAAGCCATGGGGCTATCATGGAGAATCAGTCTGGATATTACCCAGTGCATCTGCCAAACAAAAATTCCTAATGACTCTACCACCAACAGAACTGATGGCATTAGAGACTAAAAATCAGCATGGGTAATTTAAGAGCAGCTCCTGCCATGAGAGGATTTGAATTCCTTGTGGCTGCTTGCCAACTAACCTTCAATTTGCTCTCAAAGTAATATTACTCAATAATTTTGAGCAATCCCAAGACTCACCTTCTGGGTCAGACCACAGCAAGTCACACATTGGACCATCGTGGGGCACCTCCTGTTTCCGGTCGATTGTCCTAATCTGGTCCAGGGTCTGGATGGAAGGAGACAGGCCTCCGTGCACACAGAAGATCTATAGGAGGGTATGCAGAAGGTGTTTGTTTGAAAAAGAAAAAGAATTTTCAGAATGCTAAATAACAAACTTTTTCTACATGTTTCGAGTTCAGAACTTATGGAAGAGTCACTATGGCACAGACTACCACTTCCCTCAACTTGGCAGCAGAGTGATTTTGCTCAGTGGGGATAGGAGCAGGTAAAATGTGATTTACTGGAAAAATCTAGAGCACAATGAATCAGGAGATTTCACTGTGTGCAAACTCGCAAAGGAGGGCACCAGTGTGAGCAGAGGAAGAATGGGGGCGGTGGGGGCAGAGGGTAGATGGAGACCCCACAAGTACAAAGGTCAGCAGGGCCAAGACTTTCCTCCACAAATGAAGCAAACACGATCAGCCAGATGTAACATCAGCCTAGGCACAAAGCAAGTGAAGAACAGTATACTGGATAGACCAGAAAGTCAAAGACCAAATCAGCCGAAATCAGAGGCATGTGGGAGCAGCTCACCAAAACAAAGGACATTGGAGAGGTGATGAAAGTAGTGTTTGTCGTATCTTAGGAAGTATATACTTGCCTTAAAGGGCAATGCAATGGTTTATCAGATTAATTTTCATTCAGAAAATAAACAGGATCTTCAGACACCACATCCATGCCGGCCGTCAAGTATGATACAGTTATGTTAACCCCATTTCTCTGCACCTGGTTTGCAGCCTACTATACTTTGGTGATTAAGTATCTGTACAGATATATTTATTGTTTTTTATTATGTTCTTGATGCTTACTGTGTTTTCTCTTCCATATATCAGAGATATTTAATCAGGAGCACTGCAAACACAGTGCTTAGCATTGTCAAGGATCCTCTCATCCATCCCACAATCTTTGACTCCCTACCATCAGACAGGAGGTAGCGTAGCAAATGACAATAAACAATATTGAATACTTAAAAGTTGTGAGAGTACCGACCTCACCACTTTCTCAGTGTTCCAGATTACAAAATTCTGGGTGAAGAAAACATTCTCAAATCTCCGAACCTTGTACATGCCCTCTGGTTTTAGGAGGTACTTCTGTTTTGGGGAAAAGCTCACCATCCAAACAAAGTCACTCAATTTTGATAACCTCTCGATTCCAGTCTTGGCTTCCTCCACTCAAAGGAAGAAACAAATCCAGTCAAAAGCAATTCCTCTTCACAACAGCATAACTCGGGTAACATCCTGATGAATTCACTTTGCCCCCCTCCAGTGCAATCATGTTCTTTGTATAATGCAGTGACCAGAATTGAGCACAAGGTGACCTAACCAATCTTTGTAAAGCAATGTATCATAAACAGCATACTATTATAATTGCGTCCTGGCGACAGACCAGTTCACCTATGGCTTCAATACTATCTACCTGTGCTGCCACTTGGAAGGCTCTCTGGAATGGCCCATTCGTCAATGCCATCTAGAACCTCGACTCTCATGGCCTCCCCATATGCATCACCTCACAATTATCAGGATTAAATTTCATCGGCCATTCCTCCACCCAATATTGTTCTGTAATCTGGGATTACTCTCTTCACTATTAATATACCAAACTTACTTTGACATTCATACCCAGAACATCATGGACATGACAAAACATATGGTGGGGTATGAAAGTTATGGCACAAGATTCAAGTTTATCTATCACAAGGACATATATTGAAATGCATTGAAGATGTGCCGGGGGCAGCTCGCGAGTACCGCCACACATTCTGGTATCAAAGGTTGAATACAGGGAATAAGCCCTCAGTGGTTATGATTGAGAAGCAATGGTTAGAAGACATAGCTGATAACTTGAATCTCTGGCTATTTCAGGATGTTATAGTTGAGAAAAGCTTCCCAGCAATTTAAGGGGCCAGACATTTGAAAACCAGAGGAATTGCAAGTATTCTTGTAAATTTTGAAATTCCCTCCTCGAGAAGGCTGTGGATGTTTAATCATTCAGCAAAGGAGGAAGATGAAGATCTGGGAAACAGACAAGAAAATGAGTCAAAGGTCTAGGATTAGCCATAAAATAAAACATTTTTATATTATAAATGGTCATGATCTCTTCTGCCTCCTGTTTCTTATACAGCATTTTAGTAGCAACAGTGATAGAATACAGATGGAAGCAGCTTCGTTGCAGTTAAATCAAGAAGAATTTCATGAGCCAGTTCCCCAGCAATCTCCTCTCATCTCTCTCAAACTAGATCCCATCTTAATGATTTTCAACAGACCCATTACCACCACCCCTCGATTTCACATGCCCCTGATTAATAAACATAGCCCACTCTGATCTCACTGTCCTCCATGGCCTCCTTCCTGGTAAACACTGATGCAAAGTAATCATTTACTAACTCTCTCATATCCTTTTACTCCAAATTTAAATTCCATCCATTTCCCTTGAGTGCCATACTTCTCCCTAGTTACCCTCATTTTCCAGGAATGTTTAAAATGTTTTGATTTTCCATAATCCTACACACCAAGGACATTTTTTGATCCCCTTTGGCTCTCCCTATTCCCTGTTAGTTCTTTCTCACCTCATAATCCTTTAGGACCCTGCCTGATTTCAGTTTCATAAAGCTACTAATGTTTCATTTTTCTTTTTGATGAATTTACATCAGCAAAATGTTCAGGGGATATCTGTGTGGAGTTCTGTATAGGTATGTTTCAATGAGACAGGGAATTTTATGGTAGGGTACAGGAACCGTGGTGCACAAAGACTGTAATAAATCTAGTCAAGAAGAAAAGCTTACAAAAGGTTCAGAGAGCTAGGTAATGTTAGAGATTTAGAAGATTATAAGGCTAATAAGGAGCTTAAGAAGGAAATTAGGAGAGCCAGAAGAGGCCATGCGAAGGCCTTGGTGGGCAGGATTAAGGAAAACCGCAAGGCATTCTACAGGTAAGTGAAGAGCAAGAGGATAAGACGTGAAAGAATAGGACCTATCAAGTGTGACAATGGGAAAGTTTGTATGGAACTGGAGGAAATAGCAGAGGTATTTAATGAATACTTTACTTCAGTATTCACTATGAAAAAGGATCTTGTCGATTGTAGTGATGGCTTGCAGAAAACTGAAAAGCTTGAGCATGTAGATATTAAGAAAGAGGATGTGCTGGAGCTCTTGGAAAGCATCAAGTTGGATAAGTTGTCGGGACCGGAAGGGATGTACCCCAGGCTACTGTGGGAGGTGAAGGAAGAGAATGCTGAGCCTCTGGCGATGATCTTTGTATCATCAATGGGGACGGGAGAAGTTCCGGAGGATTGCAGGGTTGCAAATGTTGTTCCTTTATTCAAGAAAGGGAGTAGAGATAGCCCAGGAAATTATAGACCAGTGAGTCTTACCTCAGTGGTTGGTAAGTTGATGGAGAAGATCCTGAGAGGCAGGATTGATGAACATTTGGAGAGGTATAATATGATTAGGAGTAGTCAGCATGGCTTCGTCAAGGGCATGTTGCGCCTGAATGAATTTTTTGAGCATGTGACTAAACACATTGATGAAGGAAGAGCAGTAGATGTGGTGTATATGGATTTCTGCAAGGCATTTGATAAGGTACCCCATGCAAGGCTTACTGAGGCATGGGATCCAAGGGGACATTGCTTTGTGGATCCAGAATTGGCTTGCCCACAGAAGGCAAAGAGCGGTTATAGACGGGTCATATTCTGCATGGAGGTTGGACACCAGTGGGGTACCTCAGGGATCTGTTCTGTGACCCTTACCTCTTCGTGATCTTTATAAATGACCTGGATGAGGAAGTGGGGGGATGGGTTAGTAAGTTTGCTGATGACACAAAGGTTGGGGGTGTTGTGGATAGTGTGGAGGGCTGTCAGAGGTTACAGTGGGACATTGATAGGATGCAAAACTAGGCTGAGAAGTGGCAGATGGGGTTCAACCCAGATAAGTGTGAAGTGACACACATCAAAGTTGCTGGTGAACGCAGCAGGCCAGACAGCATCTCTAGAAAGAGGTACAGTCGACGCTTCAGGCCGAGCCCCTTCATCAGGGCCAGCAACTTTGATGTGTGTTGCTTAAATTTCCAGCATCTGCAGAATTCCTCGTGTTTAAGTGTGAAGTGGTTCATTTTGGTAGGTCAAATATGATGGCAGAATATAGTATTAATGGTAAGATTCTTGGCAGTGTGGAGGATCAGAGGGATCTTGGTGTCCGAGTCCATAGGACGCTCAAAGCAGCTGTGCAGGTTGACTCTATGATTAAGAAGGCATATGGTGTATTGGCCTTCATCAATCGTGGAATTGAATTTAGGAGCCGAGAGGTAATGTTGCAGCTATATAGGACCCTGGTCAGACCCCACTTGGAGTACTGTGCTCAGTTCTGGTCGCCTCATTACAGGAAGGATGTGGAAGCCATAGAAAGGGTGCAGAGGAGATTTACAAGTATGTTGCCTAGATTGGAGAGTATGCCTTATGAGAACAGGTTGAGTGAACTCGGCCTTTTCTCCTTGGAGCGATGGAGGATGAGAGGTGACCTGATGGAGGTGTATAAGATGAGAGGCATTGATCGTGTGGATAGTCAGAGGCTTTTTCCAGGGCCGAGATGGTTGCCACAAGAGGACACAGGTTTAAGGTGCTGGGGAGTAGGTACAGAGGAGATGTCAGGGGTAATTTTTTTTTTTTTTTTTTTACTCAGAGAGTGGTGAGTGCGTGGAATGGGCTGCTGGTAACGGGGGTGGAGGCAGATACGATAGGGTCTTTTAAGAGACATTTAGATAGGTACATGGAGCTTAGTAAAATAGAGGGCTATAGGTAAGCCTAGTAATTTCAAAGGTAGGGACATGTTCGGCACAACTTTGTGGGCCAAAGGGCCTGTATTGTGCTGTAGGTTTTCTATTTTAAGAGTTCCTAGAATCATTGAATGTTGGCCTCTAGAGCTGTAACCTCTCAACATCACTGTGTCCAAGCCAAATCTGTAGTACAACCATTTGATCCTTCTCTCTTGGAGTCTACGCATCTGCAGTCAACACATTCCCACCACATGCTGCATAAAATGTTTAATCACTGCCCTAATTACTCATCATTTTATACACTTTCACAAGACTCCAACAACCCAAAGGTGTACTGGGCGGGTTAACTGGTCATAGAAAATTGTCCTGTGCTTAGGCTAGGGTTAATCAGGTTTATGGGGTTGCTGGGGCGAAAGGCCAGAAGGACCTACTCTGCTTTTTATCAATAAATAAAATTTACAAAGATATTCCCTATCTATCCTTTTAACTGTCGTTCCTCATTTTTGTACAACTGTCAATGCCTGTGAGGTGACTGGAGCAGAACAGAATGCTCAGACTGAGGGTGAACTTCGGTGATACTCCTACCTCAGTCTGACTATTGTATTCTGTCGTGACTCCTCTGACAGAAGCCTGACCGCTGAGTTTCTCCAACATTTTGTGTGTTCATCTGCCTTATACCCTTGTTCAATAAAACTCCAATCACCAGCTATCAGACCATTTCAATATCCTAATGGTTTGGCATTTTTCTCACCAATTAACAATCGCCACCAGAGCGATGGGAAGTTTATTATAACAGGGGTCCCCAACCTTTTCTGCACCGTGGACCGGTTTAATATTGACAATATTCTTGCGGACCGGCCGACCGGCGGGGGGATGTGTTCAAGTAGGGTTGCCAACTCTCTCACTCCCAAATGAGAGACAAAAGTAGCAGTCAAATACGGGACACTTGTGTTTACCCCCAGAAAGACTACCATGACCATGAAGCCTTGCATGGGCACCTCTGTGCGCATGCATGACGTGTGCATACGTGTACGTGCCAATTTTTTTTTCTACAAATCGGTTTTGGCTTAATTTTCCCAATTCTGTTAAGTGAAACTACACTGTACGTACATTATTTCTACTTTATATAGGCTCTATTTATCATATCACTCCTGCTTTTACTATATGTTAGTGTTATTTTAGGTTTTGTGTGTTATTTGGTATGATTTGGTAGGTTATTTCAAGTTCAACAGTGCGTGACAGGGAATTAGGAAAGGTGTAGCTGACTCATATAGTTTCCTCGCGGCCCGGTAGTTGGGGACCGCTGTATTATAATACCGTAAGGCTGCATGGTGGCGGAGCATTTAGTGCATCACTTTAAAGTACGCTCTCCACGTGACCGTTCGACTTCCTCCGGCTGCCCTGGTTTCCTCCCACATTCTAAAGGCACAGGTTAATTGGTCACATGGGTGTAATTGGGCCGTGCAGGCTCATCGGGCCAAAAGGCCCATTACTGTGCTGTAACACCAAATTAAAATTAAACTATGTAATTATATCGGAAAAAGCAAACTTATCATGTGTTTGAAATCAATCTCACAGTTTAAGACAGCACCAAGCTGCGATGTCTGTCAAGGTTGTGGCTCAGACTTAGTTGTGTTTTTGTTCAGGTTTGTAGGGAATGGTTTTAGGAACAACATGGTGACTTAAGGGTCAGGTAAGTTTTTAGGGAGAGGGATGAGGGGGCAATTAGAAGTTAGGGCAATGAAGGGTCAAGGGCAGGAGTCAGAGTGCTTTGTGGTCGAAGACCAGCAGTTCTCAGGGGTCAGGTCAGCAGGCCTTGAGGATGAAAATCAGCAATCCCCAAGGTCGAGGACCACAATCAGCAGGCCTTGAGGATGAGGGCTCATGACCTCTCAAGTTGATGAGACCCAGGGTGGGAAGTCCATGTGGGCCAGAGGCATGAGGAGCAGTGAACTCTCAGGTTGGCAAGTCAGGAGTCCACGAGCCCAAAGTTGAAAGTCCCATGATCTACAAGTCCTAGAGCTGATACGAGAAGCCAAAGCTCAAAGATTAAAGACAGAAGTCAGTGAATCTGGAGGTTGAGGCCCGAAAGTTAGAGCTCCTTGGGTCAGTGTTTCCAGAAGTTCTCGGCCTGATATCTGCCAAGTGTGCGATTGCAGGCCAGGGACAGGAGGTTGGCGGCCCCATGTCTACGAGTCTGAGAGTCCAGGGTCAAGGACTATGTGTGTGTGCGTGCGTGGCTGGGGTGGGAAAGGGACTTGTAGCTGCTGCTATTACTCTTCTGCTGAATGTTGTGGGCAGGTAATGTTGATATTATTTTCAAGTTTACCAATTTTCAGGCTGGAGAAACAACACTTTATTCCATATGGGTAGCCTCCAACCTGATGGCATGAACATCGATTTCTCTAACATCCATAATTACTTTCCCTACCCGTTATCCTTTTCCATTCTAGTTATTCTCTCAGCATTTTCTCATCCTCCACCCTCATCACCTCCCTTTTGTTTTCCTCTTCCTTCCCTTTATTTCATGGCCCACTCTCTATTAAATTCCTCCTTCTGTAGCCTTGACCTATCACTTGCCAGCTTGTACTCCTGCTCCCCCCACCTTCATGTTCTAGCTTCTGCCCCCTTCTTTTCCAGTCCTGATGAAGGGTCTCGGCCTTTACACCACTCCGGAGAGACTGCCTGACCTGCTGAGTTCCTCTACCATTTTGTGTTGCTCAAGGTTTCCAGCAATTGCAGAATCTCTTGTGCCTATGAACCCCAGTTCTAAATTCTCCCACGACACAAACAAGCTCTCCACACCCAGCCATTCAAAGTTCCTCAGGATCCCTTTCACTCACTGGCACATTCAAGCCTAGCCAGCCTAGCTATCTGTTCGATGCAGGTACAGGTCAAATAAACCTTCACCAACCTGCTTTCAATGTATTTACATTCTTCCTTAAAAAAAGAGACTCACACATTTGCTAGATATGATATTACCAGTGTCTCACATAGACTTTCTTATCTACTAGTCCTGAGTAATCCCCGTTCTCCTGTAGGCTTCGAGGCCTGAACTGCCTGCAGCAGGCATTCAAGCACTGGACAACTACTACCACCATCTCTGCAACCCTCCAGATCCACTAGAAAAAAAAATAAGGAACCAGTGTCAACACATTCTCCCAGCCCAACATCTCCCACAAAGGCCAAGTTACTCGCTTGGTTGTGGGCTAGTTAGGCAGGCTATGGTGTTCACGTACCCACCATCACCACCCGAAGCTCTGCCAAGGGAGCACATTTCCAGCTGGGCACTGAAAAGTCTCTACGAACCCCCACCAACTCTTGGAAACTCTGGCACATGACTTTAAGACATTTCTTCCGAAAGGACTTCAATATACCAGTCAAATATGATGTCCCTTTAACAAAACACCTGGCTAAAATATCTTTGATAACAGTTTCGTCACCGCAGGGTCAAAGGGTGGGGCTCACAGACAGCTCATGTCTCCTTCCTTTAGTACACCCACAACTCAGACTGCCAAGCTCCAGAACTAAACATGGAACCAATCACTTGAAAATCTAGGCACAGTCATTTCCATCAGTATACAATGCCTCTACCCAGTTAACATCTTTAACATAAGCTCTTACCTTTCCATCCACAACAGCAGAAAGGCTGAGGTAATCAAAGATCTCGGTGCAGTACCTCCACACAGTTATCGACCCATATTTGCGCAAGCACTCATCATAAAAACCATAAACCTGGGTAATCTGCCTGCTTTCGTGGTTCCCTCTGATCAGTGTGATTCTGTCAGGATAGCGAACCTATTGCACACAACAAATCTTGGTTAGTGATGAAAGAATCAGCTCTGATGGTCCGCTGGTTACAGTGTTGGACCAGCAACCCAGGATATGGCTAAGGCAGAATCACATTTTATGGAAAGAAAATTATATTTGATTCGAGTTTCAGCGTTGTAACTGTATGGATTGTAAGGCATTTTATAAGGTGATCAAAAGAAGTTATTACACACACAAGTTAAGAGCTCATGATGTGGAGAAGACATTAACGTGCAGAATATTAGCTAGAAAACAGGCCATTTTCAGGTTGGCAGGCTGTAGCTAAGATGGCACAAGATCAGCATTGGGACTTCAGCTATTTGCAATATAATGACAACTGAAATGAGCAAATGTACTGAAGCCAAAATGTACTGATGATACAAACAGATGGAAAAGCAAGATTAAAAGGACCACCATATCTAGAAAGGGATACCAAGGGCAAAAATTTAAGAGGTTGCGTATACGTTTGGGAAAGAAAGTAATTTGGTTTGGTGGAAGAAATGGCAGTCACACAATTGTACATTTAGGTGATGAGTCAGCAAACTGGTATAAATGACCTCACCTTCAGTGCTAATAGCAGCAAGAATGTCTCAACACTGTAGAAGCCTCTGTCAACAAAATCTCCCATGAACAGGTAGTTGGTTTCAGGAATGTCTCCTCCAACCTGTGAGAGACAAAGTAAATGTTCAGGACCATCGATCCTGATCTTGCAGAGATTGATGTCCACTCAGAGATTATCTACTGACCACCTAGGGCCAAGGCTAGGAGAAGCACCAGAGAACATACAGAAATGACTGGAAGACAGCATCACAAGATCACTAAGGACTTCAACTACTATTGGTATTTACACTGAATTACACCATTCAGATTTACACTTGTGTACCTGATTGAATGTAACTCACTTTAAAAAGCTCTTTGAGATCGTAGAATTGCCCATGGATGTCTCCACATACCTGCAAGGAA
The DNA here is from genome assembly GCF_030028105.1 of Mobula birostris. NCBI lineage: Eukaryota > Metazoa > Chordata > Chondrichthyes > Myliobatiformes > Myliobatidae > Mobula > Mobula birostris. The sequence continues at coordinate 59,151,591 of NC_092394.1, forward strand.
AAAGAAACAAACCGAGAAGATAAACAATTACTTCTGGGCATACTTCCATTAACTTATTTCCTCAGAGGTTTCAGGGAAGAAGTTCATATGTTGTTCAAAAACACTTCAGAACAGACCAGTTTACGAGTGGGAAGATCATTCTGAAGTACACCTTTAAAGGAGGTCAGTGCTGCAGGAAATATTGCAGGACCCAAAACCTACAACAGCTCTGAATTTTAAGCAACTGCTTTAGTGAGCCATTCAAGTGTTGATGTAAGTGTCTTCAGGCGTTAACTGACTAGGAAGTGAGCAGAATGCCACTCCAGTTTAACTCAGGGAGGTGGAGTCAGGCCACCTTCGACTGCAACCCAGAGTTCAGAGAGCGAGGGTTGACCAAAACTCAATGTGACTGGCCACATTGACAGGTGGATAACCTATGTAAGGTAATTCAACTCCTATATCTCAAAGTCTCTACACCATCTCCAAAATACAAGGCAGGAGTACGATAGAACACTCCTCCTTCCTGCACATCGACAAGACACTAGAGAGAATCAAGGAAACAGCCATCTTTTAATTTATTTCACTCCAATACAGTAATCACAGGTTTGACAACAATTTCATACAAAATGAGTTAACTCACAGTGACTGGAGAATTCACTTGTTGAACGTTGCTCTCTTCAGAAAGAATCTCCCTGTTCAGGCATAAAGGATATTATATATCACTCTTTTCATAAAGTATTTAATTATTACCCCAAGTTCACACTGCTAAATCAGTGATGCTAAAAAAAATGCCAGGAACATTTCACTTCATGACCCTTCTATATGCTATAACATCAGAAGAAATTAATCAATGGCCAATTATTTTAATTCTACTTCCCATTCCCCTAACACTGGGGTTCACAGCCTCTTCTACTATCAAATTGAGGCTCGACAAAGATCAAAGAACGAACAACTCATTCTGCCTAGGTAATCTGCAATAAGATTGCATGAACATCAATTTCACTAACTTCCCTCTGATCCCACAACACCAACCCCAGCTCTTTCCATCCCCACCCACTCCATCTGCTTATCACTCATACATTCTTCTCCATTTCCCTCCCACCTCCTTCCTGTTAGTCCATGGCCCATTGGAATCTGATAGAAGAGGACATCTTCTTTGTCAATTTCCATATCATTTTCACCCTCCTCCCTCAGCTGGATCCACTTCACCTGCCAGCTCCTGCTCCATACCTTTTCCACCAATTTTTTAAATATAAAATCTCAATCTCTTTCTATACATATATCGATACCAATATACATATATAATACAGATTATCTACTCTCTTTCCAGTTCAGATGAAGTGTTTCAATACAAATTATTGACTGTCTATTTCCTTCCATAGATACTGCCTGACCTGCTGAGTTCCTCTAGATTTCTGTGTTGCTCCAGATTTCCAGCATTTGCAGTCTCGTCTTTAATCAACTACATAACTGCTCAGGATTTCTTGAAGCAATTAAAGTAACTATAACAAATGTTCTTTACTGAACCAACACACTAAATGCTGGAGGAATTCAGCAGGCCAGGCAGCATCTAAGGTAAAGTAAACAGCCAATGTTTCAGGCTGAGACCCTTCACCACGACTGGAAAGGAAGGGGGAGTTCCTCCAGCATTTTATGTGTCGCTTTGGATTTCTAGCATCTGCAGATATTGTGTTTCTTTACTGAATAGCCTCTCTGGTCAGAGTGGTTCAAAGAGTTAATTCTAGTCCAGATCAGAAGCATGCCCAATCTATGAGGTCCACCTCCCAACCATTTAGAATCTAAATGACTGCCTTTATGAGGAAAGTAGGTGCTACATCAGTAGCGAGCCTCGAATACAGGAGTACACACTCATGTGCCCAACTTCAAACAGAGAACATTGTCCAGGCACTGTACTACCAAGCTACCACTTGAAACTTCTCAAACATGGACAATTAGCAGGAAAAGTAGAAACAGAGAAAACCTACAGCACACTCGGGACGGCGCTAAAGTGGTGATAGCTGGTGCTATAGCCTCAGCAGAAATTGCAATAGCACCAGCGCAGCACCACCAAGAAATTAACTAAAATTTCACATGCAAATTGCACCTGCTTTGCTTTCTCTGTATAGTTTTGAATACAGCTTGTTTCTCCAGCAGCAATAAAGTTACAAACTCTGTCAGATCTACTCTACACTTCTGCTTATTCGTTCATTGTCAATGTCTTGTTGTTGCTGTCCTCAGAGCAGTTAAGCTGATCTAAGATCACTTAAGGTGGTGATCTCACTCACATGAGAGATTGATAGTATACATGCAGGCGCAGATCCATGGTCTTGCGAGACTAACGAATGACTGACACACACACACACACACACACACACACACACACACACACACGCACACACACGCACACACACACAGTGCTTTTACAAGCTAGCGTGGGCCTGGCACATGCATTATTTTGGCGACGTGAAAAATGGATCGATTTTTAGTGAGAAAACGACCTCATCCAGAGGAATCAGTGGTGTCTCAGCCTGAGCCTGTCTTAATTGAAAGTGACATTCAGAAAGAAGTAAGTGGGGATGAGGACGACAGCAGTTCATCGACGGAGTGTGAGGGCGAAGTAGAGGAACAAGAAACGGAGCGGGATTCAGAAGAGAGCGTGGATGAAGCTGCTCTTAATGCTAGTGGGAATACCATTAGCGATGTTAGCCAGCAGCCTGAGGAAGGACCCCGTCGGCCAGCATTGAAAAAGTACCCTTCGCTGCTCACAACAAGTTTGGCAATCAGCAAAGGAGTTTTATTCGTGGCTGGTTTGACTGACTAGAATATTCGATCATGAAAGATACTACGTTCTGCTTCGCATGCAGGCATTTCCTGTGTGGAGGACATGGGTTCCATTCTGAGTCTACCTTCACTGTCACCGATTACCACAACTGGCGGAAAGCTACAACAGCTTTCAAAACCCACCATGTAAGTGCAGCTCATAAGTTTGCTATGGAGACATGGGCCGAATTCAGATTGTGAAAACAAGACTGTTCAAGATTGGGAAAGATGCTTGACAGAGAACATGCAAAGCTTGTCCAAGAAAATCATGAGTATATGAGAGCTGTGGTTGAGTCTCTAGCAAGGACAGACAGTGAATGACACAGTGGAATTTCTAGCTCCAATGAGACCCTATCGCGATGCACTTATAGATTTATACAAACTAATCAGCATATCACTGACTCTACCTGTGACATCTGCCTCATGCAAACGGAGTTTCTCTTGCCTCAGACACCTCAAAGACTACCCAAGGAATAGCAGCGGTGATGCTCGGAACAGCAACTTGGCCCTGTTGGCCATAAACAGCCGGAGGACCAAAGCACTTGACAACCAGAAAATCATTGATGCTTCCACCACCAATCACAACAGACGGATTGTGCTTCTCTGAAATCATCAATGGTGAGGGCAGTTGATTTTTTTTAAATTTGGGCCAAGACTAATGCTGATTATTATTAGTATTTTGTGGTGGATACCCCATAGTCCTTATGTTTCCTGCAAATCCTAAACTATTACTTTTACTGCTATTAAGCCTGCTGGTTTTGCTTAGACTTCCAAGTCTCTGTTGATTTTTGTTTTAAATTCAGTAGCTGAATTAATTGAGGTATTGCATGGTCAGAGTATGATTTGTCCAACTCCTGGTAAAGCCTTGCATCTGTTGTTTGCCTTATTTGACTTTAATAACCATGTATCTTTTGGCATTGTCTGTCTATGTAATGCGAATAGCAGTGGACATTGTGGGTTAGTGTTGTGTTTTTCAGTTGAAAAGCAGGCATTTGACACTGATTGCGGGATTGGTGCGTGATTCACGTTGTCTGCTGTTGCTCGGATGCTCTGCTTGGTTTGTTTGTTTATGCTCTGTGTAGCCCGGGTTGTCTCTGATGCTGTTGACACTGTCACAGTTCACTTCTATATTATATTTATCAATTGCTGCTGCTTGTGAATCAACAGAGGAATTTATAGTCGGCACATAATGCTTGAAACTGACTTTTGAACGCCACTCGCCTGGCCTTGCAAATACATATTACCATAGGGCAGCTGTTCCCAACCACCGGGCCGCGGACCGGTACTGGGACGCAAAGCATGTGCTACCGGGCTGTGAGGAAACCATATGATTTGGCGATATGAGTCAGCTGCACCTTTCCTCATTCCCAGTCACGCCTACTGTTGAACTTGAACGCACGCGAGGTTATTACCCACGTGTCATCCATGCCAGCGCAGGAAGAAGATCAATTCCTCAAGCTTGCAAATGACAGCGGGCTGAAAAGTATGTTTGACATAACATCTCTGCCGGCATTATGGATCAAAGTCAAAGCTAAATATCCTGAGATAGTCACAAAATCACTGAAAACATTGCTTCCATTTCCAACATCATATGTCTGCGAAGCGGGGTTTCCTGCAATGAATGCAATGAAAACTAAATTGCGGAATAGATTGGACATAAGGAATCCCCTTTGAGTATCGCTGTCTCCCATCATCCCTCAATAGGACCGTCTTGTTGCAGGGAAACAAGCCCAGGGCTCCCACCGATTCAGCGACATTGGTGTGTTGCAATGATTTTATATGTTCATACGGGGAAAATATGTGCTGAGTGTTTAATATCCAAATATTACTTAAAATGTTATGATGCTAGTGACTTATAATTGACTTATCACTATATTCATGCATCGTGTTACATAAAACCTAAAATAACATTAATATATAGTAAAAGCAAGAATATGATACATACATAGCCTATATAAAGTAAAAATAAATGTATATACAGTGTAGTTTCACTGAACAGAATTGCCAAAAAGGATTTGTAGAAAAAAATGGGCACGTACACGCATGTGCACAAGGCTTTATGGTCATGGTAGTCTTTCTCGGGGTAAACACAATGTTTTTAACTGTTACTCTTGTCCAAATGGCAACTCTACTCCTGCGCACCCCCTCTCCCGCCCCCCTGGTCGGCCGGTCCGCAAGCACATTGTCAATATTAAACCAGTCCGCAGTGCAGAAAAGGTTGGGAACTCCTGCCATAGGGTACATCCCTCAGCACCATCACTAAATAATTCAGCCCCACTGTAGCATCAGCAAGAAAAAACCTCTGGCACCGCCAATGAGCACAATAAGGTCCTTCGGCCCACAATGCTGTGCCAAACATGTCCTTACCTTAGAAATTACCGAGGGTTACCCACAGCCCTCTATTTTTCTAAGCTCCATGTACCTATCCAGGAGTCTTTTAAAAGACCCTATTGTTTCCGCCTACACCACTGCCTCTGGCAGTCCATTCCATGCACTCATCACTCTCTGCGTAAAAAACTTACATCTAATCTATACCTACTTTCAAGCACCTTAAATCTGTGCCCTCTTGTGCTAGCCATTTCAGCCCTGGGAAAAAGCCTCTGACTATCCACACGATCAATGCCTCTCGTCATTTTGTACACCTCCATTAGGTCACCTCTCATTCTCCATCGCTCCAAGGGGGAAAAAGCCGAGTTCGCTTAACCTATTCTCATAAGGCATGCTCCCCAATCCAGGCAACATCCTTGTAAATCTCCTCTGCGCCCTTTCTATGGTTTCCACATCTTTCCTGTAGTGAGGTGACCAGAACTGAGCAGAGTACTCCAAGCGTAGCCTGACCAGGATCCTATACAGCTGCAACATTACCTCTCAGCTCTTAAACTCAATCCCATAATCAATGAAGGCCAATGTACCATATGCCTTCTTAACCACCCAGTCAAGCTGCGTAGCAGCTTTGAGTGTCCTATGGACTCGGATCCCAAGATCCCTCTGATCCTCCACACTGCCAAGAGTCTTACCGTTAATACTATATTTTGCCATCATATTTGATCTACCAAAATGAACCACCTCACACTTATCTGGGTTGAACTGCATCTGCCACTTCTCAGCCCAGTTTTGCATTCTATCGATGTCCCACTGTAACCTCTGACAGCCCTCCACACCATCCACAACACCCTCAACCTTTGTGTCATCAGCAATTTTACTAACCCATCCCTCCAATAGCCATGCTGACTATTCCTAATCATATTATGCCTCTCCAAATGTTCATAAATCCTGCCTCTCAGGATCTTCTCCATCAACTTACCAACCACTGAAGTAAGACTCACTGGTCTATATCTACTCCCTTTCTTGAATAGGGGAACAACATCTGCAACCCTCTAATCCTCCGGAACCTCTCCCGTCCCCATTGATGATGCAAAGATCATCGCCAGAGGCTCAGCAATCTCCTCCCTCGCCTCCCATAGTAGCCTGGGGTACATCTCATCTGGTCCCAGTGACTTATCCAACTTGGTGCTTTCCAAAAGCTCCAGCACATCCTCTTTCTTAATATCTACTTGCTCAAGCTTTTCAGTCCACTGCAAGTCATTCCTACAATCACCAAGATCCTTTTCCGTAGTGAATACTGAAGCAAAGTATTCATTCAGTACCTCTGCTATCTCCACCGGTTCCATACACACATTTCTACTGTCACACTTGATTGGTCCTATCCTCTCATATCTTATCCTCTTGCTCTTCACATTTGTAAAATGCCTTGGGGTTTCCCTTAATCCTGTTCACTAAGGCCCTCTCATGGCCCCTTCTGGCTCTCCTAATTTCTTTCTTGAGCTCCCTCCTGCTAGCCTTATAATCTTCTAGATCTCTGTCATTACCTAATTTTTTGAACCTTTCGAAAGCTGCTCTTTTCTTCCTGACTAGGTTTACAACAGCCTTTGTACACCATGGTTCCTGTACCTTTCCGTCTCACTGGAACGTACCTATGCAGAACTCTACGCAAATATCCCCTGAACATTTGCCACATTTCTGCCGTACTTTTCCCTGAGAACATCTGTTCCCAATTTATGCTTTCAAATTCCTGTCTGATAGCCTCATATTGCCCCTTACTCCAATTAAACACTTTCCTATCTTGTCTGTTTCGATCCCTCTCCAATGCTGTGGTAATTTTCAGAAGCTGGCAATATGTTTGTGCAACAGATGTTGAGTAAAAGATAGAAGTAATTGAGGAGACACAAGAGACGGAAGTCTGGATCAACACAATCTACTGGAATTCCACTGGGATCTTCAAGCAGATCGTGGGAAACAATGGAGCAATCTGCTGTGCAGTCAAAGAACACTCAACACTTTTCTAGAAGGCAGTTGTAAGGCCACCCAACAAGAGAAAATGTAAGAATTTTGAGCAAGAATAAGCAATTCAGTATTGTTGTAACTGGTGAACTGAGCCACATGAAGCTGCAGCCAGAAGATAAAAGGGGGTCTTCATTCAACTTGGATGTTCAGAATAATCTAGCTCTCCTCTTCCAATTTTCACACTTCTGAGCACAAAGACAATAATAAATGATCAACTACAGTTTCAATGGCTATAATTACTTACTTAATTTTAACATTTTGTATAGTCAGGTGACATTGTAGAAGTACATATTTACAATGGAAGCACATCCTAACTAGCAGAACGCATGTGCGTATGTATTCTGTATAGGATATACCGTGCCTCGCAAATGTTTTCAGCCCTCACAACTATTTTCATATTTTACTGTCTCATTTTCTAAATTTAAAATATATTGAAGCAGGATTTTTAGAGCCAATCACAAAATAACGTGCATCAAGACAAATCAAAAGAAAAATTCCATAACTTAACAATTTACTAAAAATTAAAAACCAAAACTGTGAAACTGAAAATATTCATTCCCTTTGTAATCACTATGCTAACTTTCCTCAGATGCAATGTATTACCTTAACAACTCACCCAATTTGTTAATGTAGAAAATTGGAGGATCACCTGTTTTCAATGAATTTATGGGAATAAATACCCCCATTCTCTGTAAAGTCTAACAGTATGGCAAATTTTCAACAGACCAAAACAAAATGAAGACAAAAGAGCATTCAAGACAAGTCAAGGAAATGATAACAGAGAAGCACAAATCTGGGAACCATCTCAAAGGCAATGAACATACCTCAGCTCAGTGCAGTGCTTTGTGAAAAATTGGAACAAATATGAAATTACAGTCGCATTGCCTGGGTCAGGTTGCCACTCGGAACTCAGTCGCCAGAGAAGAATGACACTTGTAAGAGAGGCAACTGTGACGCCAGCAGTCACTCTGAGTGAGCTGCCGAAGTCAGTGGCTGCAACTGGAGATGAAGTTCATGACTCTGCAATCTCTGATGCCTTGCACAAAAAAAGGGGTCTTATAGAAGTGTGCAAGGAAGAAGTCCTGGCTACAAAAAAGCATATCCTTGCCGGTAAAGATTTTGCAAGAGGTACTTAGAAGATACTGTAAAAGTGTGGAAGAAGGTCTTGTGGTTGGATGAGACTGAAGTGAAACTTTTTGGCCTCTACACTAAGCTGTATGTCTGGTGTGAATTTAGTATTGCACATCGGCCAGGTAACGCCATCCCTACTGAAAAGTATGGTGAAGGTAGCATCGTGCGTTGGGAATGCTTTTCAGTAGCAGGGACTGCCAATCTGGTAAGCATTGATGGGAGGATGAATACTAAATACAGAGATCCTGTTTAAAAAAAACCTGCTAGCCTCTGCCAGAAAGCCATCCACTGCAACCAAGGACCAAGTTGTAACAACTACTGGACCCACAATTACAAAGTCTAGAGAGTGCAACGGCTTCTCAACTTTAGAAACTCACCCACACAGGTTTCTCCATAATCGCCAGAAACAACAGACACTGGAGGAATGAGGAAACATTCACACTGAGGGGCAAGCTCAACCAGTCATCTATGGATACCAGCCAAAGCCAAAGACCAAAATAGTAAGAAAGGAAATGCTCAAAATAGTCAGATCAGGCAGCACCCATGGACTGGAATGGAAGGGGGAAGATGCTGGAGAAGGGGAAGGAGTACAAGTTGAAGGTGATAGCTGAAGCCAGGTAGATTGGGCGGGTGGGGGGGAGAGATAAAGTAAGCTGGGAGGTGATAGGTAGAGAAATTTAATGGGCTGAAGAAGAATCTGATAGGAGAGGAGAGTGGACCATGAAAGAAAGGGAAGGAGGAGGGGCACCACTGGGAGGTGTTAGGCAGGTGGGAAGAGAAGAGGTGTGGGGCAAAAGTGGGGAATTGAAGATGGGAGAGCGGGAGGGGGAAAAAATCACTGGAAGTTGGAGAAATCAATGTTCGTGCCAACAGATTGGAGGCTACCCAGACAAAATACGAGGTGTTGCTCCTCCAACCTCAGAGTGGCCTCATCTCAGTAGTAATGGGAATTGGAATTAAAATAGTTGGGCACTGGGAAATGCTGCTTTATGCAGACGGTGCAAAGGTACTTGACAATCTACTTCAGGTCTCACCAATGTAGAGGAGGCCACATCGGGAGCACCAGATACAGTTGACAACCTCAATTGATTTGCAGGTGAATTGTTGCCTCACCTGAAGGACTGTTTGTGGCCCTGAATGGAGGTGAAGGTGGTGTATGGGCAGGTATAGCACATTTTTTTGCTTTCAAGGATAAGTGCCAAGAGGGAGATTAGTGGGAGGGATGAATGGACAAGGAAATCACAGAGGGAGCAATCCCAGCAGAAAGCAGAGAGTGAGTAGGAGGTAAAGATGTTTTTAGTGATAGGCTACTGTTGAAGATGGGGGAAGTTACAGAGAATGATGGGCAGATGCGGAGGCTCATGGGGTGGTAGGTGAGAACAAGAGCAACTCTAATCACTGTTAAGGTGCAGGAAGATAGCGTGAGCTTGTATGTCTGGGAAATGGAGGAGATGCAAATGAAGGTAACATCAATGGTGGAGGAATGGAAACTCTACTCTTTGAAGGAGGACATCTCTGGAGAGGAAAGGCTCATCCTAGAAGCAGGTACAGCTGAGATGAAGGAACTGAGAAAAGGGAATGAATTTAAGGGTAGGGTGGAAATTGGAGGCGAAATTGATGAGCTCAGTGTGGAGACGTGAAGCAGTACAATGCAGTCACCAATGTAGCACAGAGTTAGGAAGCATTACCAGGGAACGTGGACTGTTCTACGTAGCCAATAAAAAGGCGGGCATAACTGGGGTCCGAGTGCCAGCAGGTTTTGTGCTGCGCTGCAGACGGCAGGTGGGCTACTGGCTCACAACACCATTGTGACAGGAGTGGAATGCACTTTGGGGGCTGGCAGCCTGTGAGCTGAATGCCAACAAGTGCTGGAAAGGAAACCAATTGAAACAATGTCTTTGGAAAAAGCCCAAGGCAAGAGGAGGCTTTGGCACAGCAGATTTATCACAGTTCAAAGTAAAATTCTTATCAAAGTATGTGCATATCACCACATACAATCCTGTGATTCATTTTCTTGTGGGTATTTGCAGTAACTACAAAGAAATACAACAGTCAATGAGGAACTGCGCACAAAGATGGACAACCAACCAATGTGCAAATGGCAAACTACAAATACAAAGTGGAAAAAAAACAAAATTATAACAAATAAATATAGAGAATGAGTTGTAGAATCCTTGAAAGTGAATCCATAGGTTTGGAACCAATTCAGTGTTGGAGTGAGTGAAGTTGAATGTTTATCCCCTCTGGTTCAAGAGTCTGATGGTTGAGGGGTAATTATTGTTCCTGAACCTGGTAGTCTAAGGATCCTGTACCTCCTTCCTGATGGCAGCAGCAAGAAGAGAGCACGGCCTGGATGGTGGGTGTCCTTAATTATGAATGCTGCTTTCCTTATAGATGTGGTCAATGGTGGACAGGAATGTATTTGCGATGAACTCGCAAGCTGGTGAAGCTAGTGTAAAAAGAGAGCTTCGCATGTGTTCGTACATTCCAGAGGTCCAATCAGCATTGAGAGCAGAGCCCTGTGAATTAAATAGAAGTACAGAAGGAGCAAGCGAGGCCATTGTTGGGAGCAGGCCAGCGGTGAGAGTAGGAGCATCAGGCTTTGACTCAAGAGGCCTTAATGAGAAGAGGCTGAGGCCAAAGACACAGGTTAGAGGATTTGGTCTTGGTTGCCCATAGTACAGTGCAGGCAGGATGGCAGTGGAATACTCCTCATGTAGGATGTGGGAATTCATGGAACCTGATAGTCTCCCTGATGACTACACCTGCAAGTAAGTGCAGCCAACTCCAGCTCATGAAAGACCACATTAAGGAGCTGGAGCTGGCTGAACTTGGGATCACCCGGGAGGCAGAGCAATTGATAGATAAGACTTTTGAGCAGGTGGTTACACCCAAAGTGCAGAATTCGGGAACAGCTGGTGAACATCAAGAGAAGTAAAGGGAGAAGGAAGTCCGTACAGGGTCCCCCTGTGACCATTCCCCTCAACAACAGGTGACCCCTTTGGATACTGCTGTGGGGGATGACCTATCTGGGCAAGGCAGCAGCAGCCAGACCAATAGCGCTGTGGTCAGTTTGGAGCCTCAGAAGTCAGGTGGGGACTCTATAGTTGGGGGGTACAAATAGGAGATTCTGTGACAGAAAGAGAGACACCAGGATAATGTGTTGCCTCCCAGGTGCCAACATCCAGGATGTCTCTGAGCGGTTGCAGAATATTCTTGAAGGGGAGGGTGAGCAGCTGGAGGTTGTGGTACATGTTAGTACCAATGACATAGGCAGGAGAGGGGTAGAGGTCCTGCGCGGTAAGTTTAGTGAGTTATGAAGAAGGCAAAAGAGCAGAACCTCCAAGATGGTCATCTCCGGATTACTCCCAGTGCCACGAGCTAGGGAAGGTCAGAACAGGAAGATAGCACAGATGAATGAGTGACTGAGGAGATGGTGTATGGGGCAGGCTTTCAAGTTCTTGGATCACTGGAACCTTTTCTGGGGAAGGGGAGACCTGTATAAGTGGGACGGGTTGCACCCGAACTGGAGGGAAACTAATATCCTGGGAGGGAGGTTTGCTAATGCTATTGGGGAGGGGTGGGAACTAAAGTGAAGAGGCAGAGGATAGGGTAGTTGGCACACAAGTTGAGAACGCCTGTAGGGAATTTATGAGGAAGGCTATGCAGATAGAAACATAGAAAATAGGTGCAGTAGGCCATTCGGCCCTTCGAGCCTGCACCGCCATTTATTATGATCATGGCTGATCATCCAACTCAGAACCCTGCACCAGCCTTCCCTCCATACCCCCTGATCCCCGTAGCCACAAGGGCCATATCTAACTCCCTCTTAAATATAGCCAATGAACTGGCCTCAACTGTTTCCTGTGGCAGAGCATTCTACAGATTCACCACTCTGTGTGAAGAAGTTTTTCCTAATCTCAGTCCTAAAAGGCTTCCCCCTTATCCTCAAACTGTGACCCCTCGTTCTGGACTTCCCCAACATCGAGAACAATCTTCCTGCATCTAGCCTGTCCAATCCCTTTAGGATTTTATACATTTCAGTCAGATCCCCCCTCAATCTTCTAAATTCCAACGAGTACAAGCCTAGGTCATCCAGTCTTTCTTCATATGGAAGTCCTGCCATCCCAGGAATCAATCTGGTGAACCTTCTTTGTACTCCCTCTATGGCAAGGATGTCTTTCCTCAGATTAGGGGACCAAAACTGCACACAATACTCCAGGTGTGGTCTCACCAAGGCCTTGTACAACTGCAGTAGTACCTCCCTGCTCCTGTACTCGAATCCTCTCGCTATAAATGCCAGCATACCATTCGCCCTTTTCACCGCCTGCTGTACCTGCATGCCCACTTTCAATGACTGGTGTATAATGACACCCAGGTCTCGTTGCACCTCCCCTTTTCCTAATCGGCCACCATTCAGATAATAATCTGTTTTCCTGTTTTTGCCACCAAAGTGGATAACTTCACATTTATCCACATTAAATTGCATCTGCCATGAATTTGCCCACTCACCCAACCTATCCAAGTCACCCTGCATCCTCTTAGCATCCTCCTCACAGCTAACACTGCCGCCCAGCTTCGTGTCATCCGCAACCTTGGAGATGCTGCATTTAATTCCCTCATCCAAGTCATTAATATATATTGTAAACAACTGGGGTCCCAGCACTGAGATGATAGAGCAAAGAAGCACTCAGCCAGATGTTTTGAGATGAACTTAAGAGCATGATCGATATGTGGAACTATGATGTTGTGGCCATTACAGAGACTTGGATGACTCAGGGGCAGGAATGGCTGGCTGCTGAGTGTGGTGGGCTTTAGATGTTTCAAAACGGACAGGGAGGGAGGCAAAAGAGGTGGGAGCGTGGCACTGCTAATCAGAGATGGCTGCAGAAAAGGAGGAAGTCATGGAGGGATTGTCTACTGAGTCAGTGTGGGTGCAAGTCAGAAACAGGAAGGGGGCAATAACTCAATTTTTTTTTAATATAGACCCCCAAAAGTAATAGAGACATCGAAGAGCAGATAGGGAGGCAGATTCTGGAACGGTGCAATGATAATAGGATTGTTGTGATGGGTGATTTTAACTTTCCTAATATTGACTGGCATCTCCCTAGAGCAAGGTGTTTAGATGGGGTGGAGTCTGTCAAGTGTGTTCAGGAAGGTTTCCTGATGCCATGTGTAGATAAGCCAACCAGAGGAGAGGCTGTAATTGATCTGGTATTGGGAAATGAACCTGGTCAGGTGTCAGATCTCTCAGTGGGAGAGCATTTTGGAGGTAGTGATCACAACTCTATCTCCTTTACTGTAGCACTGGAGAGGGATAGGAGCAGAAAATTTGGGAAAACATTTAATTGTGGTAATAGCAGGAACTTGGGAGCATAAATTGCAAGCAGATGTTCTCAAGGAAATACATGGCAAAAATGTGGCAAATGTTCAGGAAACATTTGCATGGCATTCTGCATAGTTATGTTCCATTGGGGCACAGAAAGCATGGTAGGGTAAAAGAACCAGGGTGTACAAAGTATGTAGAATATCTAGTTGAGAAGAAAACATAGAAACATAGAAAACAGGTGCAGGAGTAGGCCATTCGGCCCTTCGAGCCTGCACCGCCATTCAGTATGATCATGGCTGATCATCCAACTCAGAACCCTGTACCTGCCTTCCCTCCATACCCCCTGATCCCTTTAGCCACAAGGGCCATATCTAACTCCCTCTTAAATATAGCCAATGAACTGGCCTCAACTGTTTGCTGTGGCAGAGAATTCCACAGACTCACCACTCTCTGTCTGAAGAAGTTTTTCCTCATCTCGGTCCTAAAAGGCTTCCCCTTTATCCTTAAACTGTGACCCCTCGTTCTGGACTTCCCAAACATCGGGACCAATCTTCCTGCATGCAGCCTATCCAATCCCTTTAGAATTTTATACGTTTCAATAAGAACCCCCCCCAAATCTTCTAAATTCCAGCAAGTATAAGCCTAGTCGATCCAGTCTTTCTTCATATGAAAGTCCTGCCATCCCAGGAATCAATCTGGTGAACCTTCTTTGTACTCCCTCTATGGCAAGAATGTCTTTCCTCAGATTAGGGGACCAAAACTGCACACAATACTCCAGGTGTGGTCTCACCAAGGCCTTGTACAAGTGCAGTAGAACCTCCCTGCTCCTGTACTCGAATCCTCTTGCTATGAATGCCATTTGCCTTTTTCACTGCCTGCTGTACCTGCATGCCCACTTTCAATGACTGGTGTACAATGACACTCAGATCTTGTTGCACCTCCCCTTTTCCTAATCGGCCTAAAGAAAAGTTTAAGAAAGGTTCAAGCACTGTTAGAGCTCCAAAAAATTACTAGGGTGCCAGGAAGGAGCTAAGATTGAAATTAGAAGAGCTAGAAGGGGCCATGTGAAAGCTTGGCGAGCAAGATTAAGGAAAACCCCAAGGCACTCTACAAGCATGTGAAGAGCCAGAGGATGAGCCGTGTGAGAATAGGACCAATCAGTTGCGATAGTGGACGCGTGCATGGAACTGGAAGAGGTAGCGGAGGTACTCAAAGAATACTTCGCTTCAGTATTCACAAGTGAAAAGGACCTTGGCAATCATGGGGATGACTTACAACAGACCGAAATGCTTGAGTGTATAGAATTAAGAAAGAGGGTCTGCTAGAGCTTTTGAAAGGTATTAAGTTATACAAGTCACTGGGACCGGACAAGATATACCACAGGCTACTGTGCAAAGTGAGGGAAGAGATTGCTGGGTCTCTGGCAATAATCTTTGCATCATCAATAGGGATGAGAGAAGTACCAGAGGATTAGAAGGTTGCAAACATCATTCCTTTGTTCAAGAAAGGGAGTAGAAATAACCCAGGAAATTATAGACAGCTAGTCTGACTTCAGTGGTGAGCAAGTTGTTGGAGAAGATCCTGAGGGGCAGGATTTATGAGCATTTGGAGAGACACAATCCATTTAGGGATAGTCAGCATGGCTTTGTCAAGGGCAGGTCAGGTCTTATGAACCCGATTGAATTCTTTGAGGATGTAACAAAACACACTAATGAAGGTAGAGCAGTGGATGTAGTGTATATGGATTTCAGTAAGGCATTTGATAATGTTCCCCATGCCAGGCACATTCAATAAGTGAGGTGGCATGGATACAAGGAGACCTTGCTTTGTGGATCCAGAATTGTGGATTCCCCATAGAGGAAAAAGGGCGATTGTGGATGGTTCTTATCCTGCATGGAGGACAGTGACCAGTGGTGTTCCAGAGGCATCTGTCCTGGGTCACCTCTCTTTGTGATTTTTATAAATGACCTGGATGAGGAAGTAGAAGGGTTGGTTAATAAGTTTGCTGATGACACAAAAGTTGGGGTGTTGTGGATAGTCTGAACGGGTGTCAGGTTACAGTGGGACATCGACAGGATGCAAAACCGGGCTGATAAGTGGCAGATGGCGTTCAACCCAGATAAGTGTGAAGTGGTTCATTTCAGTTGATCAAATTTGAAGACAGAATATAATATTAATGGTAAGATTCTTGGCAGTCAGGAGAATCAGAGAGATCTTGGGGTCCGTGTCTATAGGACACTCAAAACTGCTGCACAGGTTGACTGCGCTGTTAAGAAGGCGTATGGTGTGTTGGCATTCATCAACCGTGGGATTGAGTTCAAGAGCCATGAGGTAATGTTACAGTTATAAAAGACCTTGGTCAGACCCCACTTGGAGTACTGTATTCAGTTCTGGTCACCTCACTACAGGAAGGATGTGGATACTATATAGAGAGTGCAGAGGAGATTTACAAGGATGTTGCCTGGATTGGAGAGCATGCCTTATGAGAATAGGTTGAGTGAACTTGGCCTTTTCTCCTTGGAGTGATGGTGGATGAGAGGTGACCTGATAGGGGTGTATAAGATGATGAGAGGCATTGATTGTGTGGATAGCCAGAGGCTTTTTCCCCCAAGGCTGAAATGGCTAACATGAGGGGGGTATAGCTTTAAGGTGCTTGGATGTAGGTACAAGGGGGTGGTCAGAGGCAAGTTTTTCCCACACAGAATGGTGGGTGTGTGGATTGAACCGCCAGCAACAGTGGTAGAGGTGGATACAATAGTGTCTTTCAAGAGACTCTTCGATAGGTACATGGTACATAGGTACTCTTAGAAAAATAGAGGGCTATGCAGTAGGGAAATTCTAGGCAGTTTCTAGAGTAGGTGATATGGTTGGCACAGCATTGTGGGCCGACGGGCCTGTAATGTGCTGTAGATTTCTGTTTCTATGCTTTTTGAAGGATTTTTCCATTCAAATTGTTCCTTATCAGGCCATGATGCAAATCAAGTTTAATGGCCATTCAGCCATACGTGGTTACAACTGAACAAACCAGCGTTCCTCTGGGGCCAAGGCATGAAACATGGACAGCACATTCAAAATAGTGAGCCACACAAAAACACACAGATATACACAGTATAGTGTCCATCTTGCATCTTACAGTATAGAAGTTTGTCGGTGTTTCAGATCGTCACAAACTTCAAAGTGATTTGAACCACTGGATTCAAATAATCTAGATATCAGGGCTTTGTTCATGGACACTTTCCCACCAGAACAGATGGTGATAATTAAAATGCTTAAGGAAAACCACTGTTGTAAAGACTCATCTCCCGCAAGCCAAAGGGTGGGGAAAAAAGAAATCTGCCATCTGTACCTGGTGTGACTCCAAATCTGGAGTGTTGCGGCTGACTATTTACTAAACCAGAATTGACTGAAGTACTTGAAACAACAAATAATAAAGACTGCCCCATTGACCCTATCAAGATCTTAAAAATATCTGGGGGCTTGAGCAAAAGTTGCAGAGTCATCTCACAAATGAAGCAAGCAACAGTCCACTACAGTCATACTCATGGAATCGTATCTTACAGTCACCAGACATCATAGTCGCCATTGCTTCATCTATCCTGAACCATCAGGACAGAATCCACAATATACAGTGGGAAGAGTCCTCAATCCTGAAATCTCATGGCAACAGCTTAAACTTGGGCAAGGAAAGCATCAGCTGATTACCATTCCTCCCTCAGCTGATGAACCAACTCTACTGCATTTACTACACCAATTGGAGAAAGCACAGAGCACTCTAGTGCAGCTCAGAGGTACCACTACTGAATGAGCTGGCCCTGTGGACAACGACAGTGAGGAAAAATGCAACTTGATCTCGTCCTCTGGGAAATGCATCTGACCATTCTAGTGTTGGTATGTGCCCACTACCCTTGTGGAAATGAATTCCTGTCCCAGTGAGAATACGGTGTAGTGTGGCAATACCACTACACTCTAGGGGCAGGCTGAGCACCCATGAGGCACAGCGGGTCACCACCAGCAGAATTATACTCAAGTCACAATCTGCCCAGCATACCCCTGGCTGGACCATCACTCTCAAACCTTGGTTCAATGACATTCCGATAGCAGCACCAAGCACAGCTCTGAATGACGAGTTAACCTTGCATGCCAAACCCAAGACAACATGAAACAATATAACCATGTTACCTCACTACCAACAGCTCAGACCCCAGCTTGGCAGCCATGCCTCATTAAGTCAAACAGTGCTGGACGCTTACACAACTCACTGCAGGAGCAGGGGCTACAAATATCCTTATTCTTAATGGCAAGGGAACCCAGTACATCAGAGCAGGGAAAAGCTGGAGCTTTTGCAAGAACCTTCAGCTAAAGTACGAAATGGACGATCCACCTTGGCCTCTGCAGCAGTCCCCAGAATGGTTGGTGCGAGCCTTCAACCAATTTGATGCATGCTTCGTTCCAGGCACTGGACACAGACAATCCACTATCCACCCTGCAAACTGCCTTTTCCAAAAGCTTACTTCTAGAAAATGCTATAGGGCTATTAAAACAAAAACTTCACACCATCTTAAAAGTTTCTTCCTCCAGGCAGTTAATCTGAACAGCCACCAGTTAGCCACCCCACCTCACCTCACCACCTCCACAGTCACTCCACTGCAGTGTAAACACTTTAACCACTATCTATAATGTTGTTTACATTGCAGATAAATCAAGTTCATGTTTACTGTCACCTGACTATATCTAATTTGCTTGGGGCTATTATATAATAAAATACAATTCAAAATGCATGTGAAGTGAGCAAGCAGCAGATTTGAAATGTAAACTGTACAGCTTGTCGTCCTAGTGACGAGACTTCAGTGGTGGCAACCTGTGGTAAGACGCTGCTACCCAGGCTGGCAGTCCTAGTCCTGATGCTCCTGCACCTCCTCCTGGACGGTTGTGAGTCAGAGATTGTGGGGCAGATGAGAGATCCTCAACAATGTTTCAGGCCTGTCGGCTGCAGCACTCCCAGTAAATGTCACAAACCGAGGCACTGAAGGCAGTGGAAAATTTCTTCCATGTCTAGGATGTCGCTTCTGGCGTGACAGGTCTCAGAAAACTTGCCCTGGTATTCTCTGGAGAACCAGAATTTGTCAGAAATTTTAATAATACGTTGGGGCAGTTCAGCATTCCTGAAGCTTCTGTTTGTTGGCATCACTGAGGAATTAATTGCCTGAGGAGAATGATCTTGTAGGGCCCTTCAGGCCATCAATATTAAATTTGCTTGGGGCAATGTTTTGATTAGCACTGTTGTTTTGGGACAATGCAGATAGAGATGAGAGAGCTGCCAGTACATTTGTTGTACCTGTTGAGGAACAGGTGAGATGAATGTCCTCAGAGTGTCTAGTTTAGTAACAGGCGACAGGCCCAGATCAGGATATTGCAATGAGCTGCTGTGCTTACCTCTGTTAAAGCAGGGTGGCGATTGTAGCCAACAGCGAGACTGTAATGGAGTCCTCCGCCCGACAATGGTTGGAGTACTGTATGGTGACACTGCCCCTTCTTTATTGATCACATCTTGTCAGAGGATTTTATTTTCTGTCTCTGGCAGTGAAATGGTGCAAAAGCATATGCCTAATTACTTCTGGGATCCAGGCCAGGACATCTTCAGTCTGTAATTACAAACTTCCTAACTGGTCATGTTATTGTAATCTTTTCCATCCACACACCACTCTGGCCCTATCAATTTTGGATTGCAATCAAGATTTGACTTGTCATACATGGCTTTATGGTCTGACCTTAAAGCAGTATACAGAGCAAGATTGGAATTGTATAGGTTCTTGAGGCCAATTTAGCTGGTTCTGTGGCAGAGAACTGAAGGCAGTGATTGCCTCATTATAAAATACCTTGCAATTATTGCAAAAACTATTTGCTGCACTCACTGGCTATTTAGAACGGGTATTAGACCACAAGACCATAAGACATGGGAGCAGGATTGAGTCTGTTCTGCCATTCTGTCATGGCAGATTTATTATCCATCTCAACCCCATTCTCCTGCCTTCTCCCCATAACCCAAGAACCTATCAACCTTCGCTTTAAAAATATTCAATGACTTGACCTCCACAGCCATCCATGGCAATAAATTCCACAAACCCTCTGGTGAAGGAAATTCCTCATCTCTGTTCTAAAGGGACATCCCTCCATTCTGAGGCTGTGCCCTCCGGTCCTGGACTCCCCCACTGTAAGAAACATTCATTCTGTCTAGGCCTTTCAATATTTGATAGGTTTCAATGAGGTACCCCCCCCAACCCATTCATACAGCGAGTATAGGCCCAGAGCCAAAAAGCCATCATACGTTAACCCTTTCATTCCCTGAATCATTCTGATCATCCTCTGGACCCTCTCTAATGTTTGCACATCTGTTCTTAGATAAGGGGTCCAAAATTGCTCACAATATTCTGTGCTATCTGACAATGCCTTATAAAGCCTCAGCATTACATCCCTGCTCTTATATACAAATCCACTCAGTATGAATGTCAACATCGCATTTACCTTGCTTACCACCAACTGTTCTGGTGGCACAACACTTTACAGTTCAGCCAACCTGTGTTCATTTCGTGCCACTGACTGTAAGGGGGTTGTACGTTCTCCCAGTGCGTTTCCTCCAGGGCAGAGTCAGAGTCATAGAAAAGTACAGCACAAACAGGCACCTTGGCCCATCCAGTCTGTGACGAACCATTTAAACTGCCTACTCCCATCGACCTGCACTGGGACTGTAGCCATCTATACCCCACCATCCATCTACCTATCCAAACATCTCTTAAACATTGAAATCAAGCTTCAATGCATCATTTGTGCTGGCAGCTCACTCCACTCTCTCGGGACACTGAGTGAAGATGTTTCCCCTCACCTTTTCACCTTTGATCAATGACCTCTGGCTGTAGTCCCACTCAACCTCAGTGAAAAAAAATCTGCTTGCATTTACCCTATCTATACCTCTCAATTTTGTATACTTCTGTCAAACTTCTCCTCAATCTTTTATGTTGCAAGGAATAAAGTCCTAACCTATTCGATCTTTCCTCATAACTCAGGCCCTTCAGACCCTACAACATACTTGTAAATTTTCTCTGTACTCTTCCAACTTTATTTACAGCTTTCCTGTAAGTAGGTGACCAAAACTGCATACAATACTCCAAATTAGGTCTCACCGGTGTATAATACAACTTCAATGTAACATCCCATTTCCTGTACTCAATACTTTGATTTATGAAAGGTAATGTCCCAAAAGCTTTCTCTATGATCCTATCTACCTGTGACACCATTTTCAATGAAATAAGGATCTGTATTCCCAGATCCCTTTGTTCTACCGCACTCCTCAGTGCCCAACCATTCCCTGTGTAAGACCGACCCTGGTTGGTCCTACCAAAACGCAACACCTCATACTTGTCTGCATTAAATTCCACCTGCCATCTTTCTGCCCATTTTTCCAGCTGGTCCAGATCCTGCTGCAAGTCATGATAGCCTTCCTTGCTGTCACCTTACTGTCTCATTCCTTAATAACAGATCAAGTATCGCACACTTTCTCGTTGGGACTTCTATGTATTGATTAAGGAAACTTTCCTAAGCACATTTGACAAACTCTATCCCATCTAGTCCTTTTACACTATGGTGGTCCCAGCCATTATGTGGAAAACTAAAATCATCTACTATAACAACCTTACGCTTCTTGCAACAGACTGTAATTTCTCTACAGATTCACAACAGTCTGAGATCTCTCTAAAAATTTGTTCCCCTAAATCCTGAAATATTGACCTGCTGGTCCTAGCCCTCCTGTATTAGTTTCACAAATGGCTACAAGAATATAATTCCAGGTATTAGACCATAAGCCATAGGCGCAGAAATAGACCACTAGCCCACTGAATCTGCTCCGCCATTCAATCATGGCTGATCTTTCCCCACCCCCCCACCCCTCAGTCCCACACTCTGGCCTTTTCCCTGTAACCTTTGATGTCAAACAAGAACCTATCAATCTCTGCCTTAAATAAACCCAATGACCTGGCCTCCACAGCGGCCTATGGTAAGAAATTCCACAAATTCACCACCCTCTGGCTAAAGAAATTTCTCATCTGTTTTAAATGGACACCACTCTATCCTGAAGCTGTGCCCTTTCGTCTTAAGACACCCCCACTGTGGGGAAACATCCTTTCCACGTCTACTCTGTCTAGGCCTTTCAACATTCGAAAGGAAGGTTTCAATGAGATCCCCCCTCATTCTTTCAAATTCCAGCGAGTACAGACTCAGAGCTATCAAACGTTCCTCATACGATAACCGTTTCATTCCCAGAATCATCCTTGTGAACCTACTCTAAACCTCTCCAATGCCAGCATATCTTTTCTTAGATGAGGAGCCCTAAACTGTTCACAATACTCAAGGTGAGGCCTTCCCAGTGTCTTATAAAGCCTCAGCATCACATCCCCGCTCTTGCATTCTAGACCTCTTGCATTTGCCTTCCTCATCACCGACTCAACCTGCAAGTTAGCCTTTAGGGTGTTCTGCATAAGGACTCCCAAGTCACTTAGCATCTCAGATTTTTGGATTTTCTCCCCATTTGGAAAATACTCTGTTGAATTATTTATTCTACAAAATTGCATGGCCAAGCATTTTCCAACATTGTATTTCATTTGCCACTTTCTTGGCCATTCCCGTAATCTGTCTAAATCCTTCTGCATCCTACCCGTTTCCTCAACATTACCTGCTCCTCCGCCAATCTTCGTATCATCTGCAAACTTGGTAACAAAGCCATCTATTCCATCATCCAAATCATTTATATACAGCATAAAAAGAAGTGGTCCTAACACTGACCCCTGTGGAACACCACTAGTCATTGGCAGCCAACCAGAAAAGGATCCTTTTATTCCCACTCACTGCCTTCTACCAAACAACCAATGCTCTAACCATACTAATAACTTTCCTGTAATACCATGGGCTCTTAAGTTGGTAAGCAGCCTCATGTGTGGCACCTTGTCAAAGCCCTTCTGAAAATCCAAATATACAACATCCACTACATCCCCTTAATCCACTCTACTTGTAATCTCCTCAAAGAATTCCACCATGTTCATCAGACAAGATTCTCCCTTAAGGAAATCACGCTGACTTTGTCCTATCTAGTTTTGTGTCACCAAGTACTCCATAACCTCATCCTTAACAATCAACTCCAACATCTTCCCAACCACTAAGGTCAGGCTAACTTGTCTATAATTTCCTTTCTGCTGCCTTCCTCCTTTTTTAAAAGACTGGAGTAACATTTGCAATTTTCCAGTCCTCTGACATTATGCCAGAGTCCAATGATTTTTGAAAGATCATAACTAATGCCGCCACAATCTCTACCGCTACCTCTTTCAGAACCCTCGGGTGCAGTTCATCTGGTCCAGGTGACCTATGTACCTTTAGGTCTTTCAGCTTTTTGAGCACCTTCTCCCTTATAATAGTAACTGCATTCACTTCTCTTCCCTCACACCCTTCAACACCTTTCACACCACTACTGTCTTCCACAGTGAAGACTGATGCAAAATACTCATTTAGTTCATCTGCCATCTCCTTGTCCCCCATTATTATTTCTCCAGCCTCATTTTCTTGTGGTCCTATATCCACTCATCTCTCTGAGCAAATACAAAGGAAGAAAAGCAATGAACTGCAGGGGGGTGGGAAGCCACTCTACCCACAGCTTTTTTGCCATCTCTTACTCAAGCCTCTCCTCACTGAAGCTTCGGAGACCTAAAGCTTAAAATCTCCACTTGTCCTGCCTTACTTTAATTTGATCTTGTTAATCAATGCTGAATACTGACTGGGTGCTGCTCAAAGCTCCAACTGCCATGAGTTGCTGCCTTTTCTACTCAGCTGGGAAAATCCAAGTGAGCTAGGTCTTTTCAGGTTTCTGCTCTCCAGCCTTAGACTGGGCGAAGAATTTGGTCCTCCAATTTCCTCCCACAGTCCAAAGTCATCTGGTTGGTAGGTTAATAGGCCATTGTAAATTGTCCCGTGATTAGGCAGGGTTTAAAGCCGGGGATTGCTGGGTGGCACGGCTTGAAAGGCTGTAAGGGCCTATTCTACCTGTATCTACATTCAGCCTGCAAGGTAAACATTAGGTCAGCCTGCACAGACTCCAGTCCCTTTGTACCTCTGATTTCTGAATTTCTTCCCCATTTAGAAAGTAGTCCACACGTTTTCTAATTGCTAATGTATTGGCTGGCTCACCTGATGCTTCACCCATACAGGTAAAAATGATTTCGCTGGCTATCATTTTAATCGAGTCAGTTTTTGCAATAATAGATCCCCACTTCAGTTCGTACTATCAGTGCTGAGTATATTATCAAATTACACCCACGAATGATTAAAATTCAAACGAACACAGTGGTTAAGAAGGTGCATGGTTTTTTGGCCTTCATTAGTCAGGGCATTGAGTTCAAAGCTGTGAGGTAATGTCACAACTCTATAAATAAACTCCGGTTGGACCACATTTGGAATATTGTGTTCGGTTCTGGTCACCTCATTATAGGAAGGATGTGGAACATTTCAAGAGGATGCAGGATACTGCATGCATCAGAGAGCATGTCTAAAGTGGATAGGCTGAGCGAGCAGGGCTTTTCTCCCTGGAGCAAACAAGGATGAGAGCTGATTTGATTGTGGTGTATCGGATCAAGTGGACAGCCAGCAGAAACGGCTAATCATGGGGAATAATTTTAATTAAGAAAGAATGGGATGGGGGTCTGTTTAAAAACATTAGGGGTATTTAAGAAACTCAGGGAGACACATGGATAATTGAAAAATGGAGGGCTACGTGGGAGGGAAATGGTTAAATTGATCTTAGAGTAGGTTGAAAGGTTAGCGCAACATTGTGGACCAAAGGGCCTGTGCTGTAATGCTTTATGTTCCATGTTCTAAAGCGATTCCCCATTCTGGATTGGGTCTCTTGAAGGTAGAGGTCACACTGGTCACAAAAACTATCCTGATGGATTCACAGGTGAAGTACTGTCTCACTAGAAGCACTGCTTGGGGTCCTTAATGGTGATGAGGGAGGCCTGTTCACAGCCTTCTCGACTGTGTACTGCTCCATGCAGTCTCTCACAAGCTAAGGTTGAGCAAGCTACGGCCTTCCTCTTTGGAACGAAGGAAGATGAACAGTGACTTAGAGGTGGATAAGATGTTGAGGCACAAGTGAGTGGATAGCAGAGACTTTTCCCCCAGGGGGCAATTGCTAATAAAAGACGGCATACTTTTAAAATGATTAGAAGCACGGGAGACCTCTAGGGTTGCCAACTTTCTCACTCCCAAATAAGGGACAAAAGTAGCAGAGAAATACGGGACACTTGTGTTTACCCCGAGAAAGACTACCATGACCATGAAGCCTTGCGCGGGCACCTGTGTGCGCATGCGTGACGTGCGCATACGTGTACGTGTCTATTTTTTCCTACAAATCGGTTTTGGCTTAATCTTCCCAATTCTGATACACTGTACATACATTATTTCTACTTTATATAGGCTGTGTATTTATCATATCATTCCTGCTTTTACTATATGTTAGTGTTATTTTAGGTTTTATGTGTAATTTGGTAGGTTATTTTTTGGGTCTGGGAACGCTCAAAAATTTTTCCCATATAAATTAATAGTAATTGCTTCTGCGCTTTACGCCATTTCGGCTTACGAGCAGTTTCATAGGAACGCTCCACCTTAGCGGGGGAAAAACGGAACAAGGGCAAACCAATGGGACAAACCAATTTAGCCCAATATACAGGATGTCCTGGCTAATAGGGGACAGTTGGCAACCCTAGAGACGTCAGACAACACACATAAGAGTTGCTGGTGAACGCAGCAGGCCAGGCAGCATCTCTAGGAAGAGGTACAGTCGATGTTTCGGGCCGAGACCCTTCGTCAGGACTAACTGAAAGAGGAGCTGGTAAGAGATTTGAAACTGGGAGGGGGAGAGGGAGATCCGAAATGATAGAAGACAGGAGGGGGAGGGATGGAGCCAAGAGCTGGACAGTTGATTGGCAAAATGGATATGCAAAAGGAATGTGCGTATATAAATAACGGATGGGGTACAAGAGGGAGGTGGGGCATTAGCGGAAGTTTGAGAAGTCAATGTTCATGCCATCAGGCTGGAGGCTACCCAGACGGAATATAAGGTGTTGTTCCTCCAACCTGAGTGTGGCTTCATCTTTACAGTAGAGGAGGCCGTGGACAGACATGTCAGAATGGGAATGGGACGTGGAATTAAAATGTGTGGCCACTGGGAGATCCTGCTTTCTCTAGCAAACAGAGCGTAGGTGTTCAGCAAAACAGTCTCCCAGTCTGCGTCGGGTCTCGCCAATATATACAAGGCCACATCGGGCGCACCGGACGCAGTATACCACCCCAGCCGACTCACATGTGAAGTGTCGCCTCACCTGGAAGGACTGTCTGGGGCCCTGAATGGTGGTAAGGGAGGAAATGTAAGGGCAGGTGTAGCACTTATTCCGCTTACATTAATCTGTTATTTATTTATATACTCGTTCCCCATCTATTATTTATTTATACACGCACATTCTTTTTCTCTCTCTCTCCTTTTTCCTCCCTCTGTCCCCTCACTATACCCCCTGCCCATCCTCTGGGTCCCCCCCCCCTTTTCTTTTTCCCTCGGCCTCCTGTCCCATGATCCTCTCATATCCCTTTTGCCGATCAACTGTCCAGCTCTTGGCTCCATCCATCTTGGCTCCCTCCTCCTCCTGTCTTCTCCTATCGTTTCGGATCTCCCCCTCCCACTCTCAAATCTCTTATAGCTCTTCTTTCAGTTAGTCCTGACGAAGGGTCTCAGCCCGAAACGTCGACTGTACCTCTTCCTAGAGATGCTGCCTGGCCTGCTGCGTTCACCAGCAACTTTTGTGTGTGTTGCTTGAAATTCCAGCATCTGCAGATTTCCTCGTGTTTGCACTAGAGACATCAGAGGTAGGTTTTCTCTATGCAGGGGTGAGTAATGGGGTGGTGGTAGAGACAGACACATTAGGGAGATTTAAGAGACTCAGTTAGGCACAGTAATAAAAGAAAAATGGAGGGCTACGTGGGAGGGAAGAGTTAGATGAATCTCAGTAGGCTAAAAGATCAGGACAACATTACGGGCCAAGAGGCTTGTACTGTGCTGTATTGTTCAGTCTTGAGTCATGCAACCTTACTATTGCCCTGCTCTGCACTTTCTCTGTAACTGTTACACTTTATTATGCTTTGCTATTTTACTATTTCTCCCCTCCACGCACTGTGAAATGATTTGATCTTCATAAACAGCGTGAGAGATGAGCTTTTTACCATATCTCAGTATAGAATAATAAACCAATTCTAATTCAGTGCAGTAATCCCTGCCATCTTGTCCACTTCAGCAACAAGTAACACATTTGTACATTAATACCATTCAAGTAAATAGCATGTAAAGTGATTATTATTGGCTTACTGATTTCAGTATGTTATGCTTGGAAATATTCCATACCTGGCTTTGGCACACAGCACTTTCACTTCCGATTCTTTGATCAGTTCACAGCGCATCAGTTGCTCTATCTGATGGTCCAGGTCACTAGTATTAGCCATGGCAACAGAGGAAATGAGAAGATAGGACAGGGTCCCCAAGACAACAGCAGCCTGAAGTACAACAAGGAATACTTGGTGAAAAAAGAAGAAATAGCTTGCCTATGAAAGAACTCTTAAATGAGGCATCCAAAAAAGTGATCAAACCCAAAGTAAAGATGAGCAATTTATTAGGAACACCAACGAGTACATATATAACAACCCATTTATTAAGCAACAGAATCTTAGTTTTCACTCAGGCAAACTTAAAAAATATACTGAACCATACAAAATGTCACTCCAGGTGACAGAGAGCTTGATCAAAGATAGGTCGTGGACAAATGTTGGGGTTTAGGGACTGCAAGCCAGAAGTCCTGAAAAGGGAGGGTGAGCAGCCAGATGTCATGGTACATAGTGGTACCAACGACATAGGTAGAAAAAAGGAGGGGATCCTGAAAAAAAATATAGGAAGTTAGGAAGGAAGCAGAGAAGCAGGACCTCAAGGGTAGTAAACTCGGGATTGCTGCCTGTGCCATGTGACAGTAAGGATAAGAATAGAATGAGGTGGCAGATAAAAGCACGGCCGAAGAATTGGAGTGGGCAGATTTACTAGAGCTGTTGATGGTGGTTTAAACTAACATGGCAGTGGGGGTGGGAACCAGGATGATAGAGCTGAGGATGAGCCAGTAGGTTTACGAGCAGATGATGGGTGTAACATGAATTCAAGGAAGGACAAGCCAACCAATGGGCACAAATGCAGACAAAGGAAAGAGTTAAATTGTTCCACAGAGGCAAAATTCAAAAGGGTGAAGGTTGCGGGACTGAAGATGCTGTATTTAAATGCGCGTAACATTTAGAATAAGGTGGATAAACTTGTAGCACAATTAGAGTTTGGTCAGTATGACACTGTGGGCATCACTGAGTCGTGGTTGAAAGGCAGCCATAGTTGGGAGCTTAACATCAAAGGATATACTTGTATCAAACGGACAGGCAGGAAGGCTCTGTTGGTAAAAGGTGCAATTTCACCTCTAGAAAGGGGTGACATAGGGTCAGAGAATATAGAATCTTTGTGGGTGAAGTTAAGAAATTGCAAGGGTAAAAACAAACCATTATAGGAATCATATAGGCCTCATATAGGCCTCCGAATTGTAGCCAAAGGGTTGAGATTACAAAGGGAGATGAAAAAGATATGTAATAAGGGTAATGACACAATTATAATGGGGGACTTCAATATGCAAAGGGATTGGGAAAATCAGGTTGGTGTGGGATCGTAAGAGAGGGAATTTGTTGAATGCCTACAAGATGGCTTTTTAGAGCAGCTTGTGCTTGAGCCTCCTCAGGGAAAGGCCACCTTAGATCGCATGTTGTGTAATAACCCAGATCTTATTAGGGAGCTTAATGGAAAGGAACCCTTACGAGGCAGTGATCATAATATGATTGAATTCATACTGCAATTTGAGAGGGAGGAGCATAACTTACATGTATCTGTATTACAATGGAATAAAGGGAATTACAGAGGCGTGGGAGAAGAGCTTGCCCAGAAAGATTGGAGGAGGCTGCTGGCGAGGACGACAGCAGAACAGAGATGGCTGGTTTCTGGGAATAGTTCACAAGGAGCAGGATAGGTATATCCCAGAAAGGAAGAGGTTCTCAAACAGCAGAGGTAGGCAACCGTGGCTGACAAAGGAAGTTAAAGACTGCATAAAAACTAAGGAAAGGGCATATAAGGTAGCAAAAAAAATGCATAGGAAAATTGATGATTGGGAAGCTTTTAAAATCCAACAAAAGGCAACTAAAAAAGCTAAAAGGGAAAAGATGAAATATGAGGTCAGACTAGCCAATAATATACAGCAGGATACCAACATTTTTTAAATTATATAAAGAGTAAGAGGAACTGAGAGTTGACATTGGACCACTGCAAAATGATGCTGGTGAGGTAGTAATATGGGACAAAGAAATGTCAGATGAACTTAATGGATACTTTGCATCACTCTTCACTGTGGAAGACACAAGCAGTGTGCCAGAGGTCCGTAAGTGTCAGGGAGCAGGAGTGAGTGCCATACATATTACAAAGCAAGCTAACAGGTCTTAAGGTGGATAAGTACCTGGACCAGATGGACTACATCTCAGAGACCTGAAAGAGATTGCTGAAGAGATAACGTTTGCATTGGTCATCTTTCAAGAATCACTTGATTCTGGCATGGTCCTGGAGAAATGGAAGATTACAAATGACACTCCACTCTTCAAGAATGGAGGAAGGCAAAAGAAAGGAAATGACAGGCCAGTTAGCCTAACCTCAGTGGTTGGGAAAGTGTTGGAGTCTATTATTAAGGATGAGGTTTTGCGGTACTTGGAGACTAATGATAAAATAAGTCAAAGTTAGCATGCTTTCTGTAAATGGAAATCTTGCCTGGCAAATCTGTTGGAGTTCGTCAAGGAAGTAGCAAGCAGGGTGGACAAAGGAGAGGCAGTGGATGTCATTTACTTGCACTATCAGAAGGCATTTGATAAGGTGCCACACCTGCAGCTGCTTAACAAGATAAAATCCTATGATGTTACAGGAAGGTACTGGCATGGATAGTGGAATGGCTAACAGGCAGTAGGCAGCAAGTGGGAAAAAAGGGGGCCTTTTCTGGTTGGCTGCTGGTGACTAGTGATGTTCCTCAAGGGTCAGTATTGGGACCGCTGCTTTTCACATTGTTTGTCAATGATTTAGATAATGGAATTGATGGTTTTGTGGTAAAGTCTGCGGATGATATGAAGATAGATGGAGTAGCAGATAGTACTGAGGAAGCAAAGCGATTGCAGCAGGACTTAGGATGAATGGACAAAAAAGTGGCAGATGGAATAGTGTTGGGAAATGTACGCTGATGAATTTTGGTAAAAGGAACAATAGTACAGACTTAACTAAATGGGGAGAATGTTCAAACATCAGAAGTGCAGAGGAACCTAGGAGTCCCCGTGCAAGATTCCCAGGAGGTTAATTTCCAGGTTGAGTCTGTGGTAAGGGCAGCAAATGCAATGTTGGCATTTATTTCAAGGGGAATAGCATTATCTCCTTGTTATTATATTCTAAGACACTAGTCAGGCTGCACTTGAAGTATTGTCAACAGTTTTGGGCCCCATATCTCAGAAAGGATGCATTGTCATTAGAGAGAGTCCAGAGGTTGTTCATGAGGATGATTCTGAGAATGAAGAGGTTAACATACAAGGAGCATTTGGCAGCTTTGGGCCCGTCCTCACTGGAATCTAAAAGAATGTGGTGGAGGGGAGATCTCATTGAAACCTACTGAATGTTGCAAGGACTAGATCAGGTGGATGCAGAGATGTTTCTTAAGGTGGTTGTATCCAGAACGAGAGGGCACAGCCTCAAAATTAAGGGGTGACCCTTTAGAACAGAGGCAAGGATTTTTTTTTGCCAGAGTAGTAAATCTGCGGAATGTTCTGCCACAGACTGTGGTGGAAGCCAGCTCTAAAATTTTCAATCACAAACAAGAGAAAATCGGCAGATGCTGGAAATCCAAGCAGCACACACAAACGCTGGAGGAACTCAGCAAGCCTGAGTAGGCTTGAGCCCTGATGAAGGGTCTCAGCCCAAAACGAAAACTGCTCTTTTCTATGGATGCTGCCTGGCCTGCTGAGTTCCTCCCGCATTTTGTGTGTGTTGCACTCTTACTTTCAATATGGCAAAACAATCCAAAACAAGTCACAGTAACATGAACAATTTGTAACTGAAGGTTACAGAACTATCCCCCACTCCTGTTTTGCTTGTGATTTAATACATCTGTCACTGAATCCCAATTTCAAGCCAATTATGTTACAGGCAATTGAAGCCAAGTACTCCCTTTTAATCCTCCTCATTGTCCACCAACAAACGACCATCAGATAAACAAGCTCATCATGAAAGTGGCAAACAAAGATTTGATCTTACTCTTTGGCCAATGGATTCTTATGCACATGGACAGCCGGCATCTTTCTAACCAGATGGCCCCCAGCTCCAGTCCACATTCCTGCTTTTGCAAGAGTAACCCCTGAAGGCTGAATGGATTCTGCTTTGTGAGTTCTTCTTGTAATTGTTTGGGACAGATGAGGCCTCAATACATCAGGTTTCTTCAGAAGCTAATAGAAACTGTTCAACCTTCGACAACTACACTCCAGAATTTCGGAAACTCCAACCTCAGTAGCTGAGCTGTAGTGGGCAAGTGACACCAAGTTTTATGATCTCAGAGACAGAGCTCCTTGCCAATGGCTACTCCCTTACTGAAGTATACAAAAGCATGGGCTTCATGCTCAACATGTGCACATCTAAGTTTTTCTATCAACCCATCCCTACCGTACAACACTGCCCTCTAAATAAAGGTTCACAGTGAGATCCTGAACCATTTCCTTTGACTCAATATGCCTTCAATGGGAGCCACATCTCAATAATGGATCAGTATAATCTAAAGAAAAAGATATTTGAATATCAAAACTACAGTGATCTCTGCCCTCCTGTGTGCTTCTGAGACCTAGATTGCCCACAGCAACACCTTGGAGAGTGACCAACAAATCACTAAGTATAATGTCACTGTCTTATCCCAGACCAACATTCACATGCTCAACCCCAGACTCTGGGAACAGATGCTCGGTTCTGAGGGGAACAGATCAACTGACAGAGAGAAAGAAATACAAAGAAAAGCCTCTTTTGTATAGGGAGGGGGAAGAGAACCACTGGCTGAAATACCTACCAATCTCTAGTCCACAAGAGGAGTAATTGTGCGTCAAGCAGGCCTGCACCTGGTTGAAGGAGGACACCACCTCACAAACTACCTACCAGCTGCTATCGCAAAAGCCCCTCGTGCCCTAACTGTGGGGCGTCTTCTGGTCCTATAATGGCATCAGTCAACTCAGGACCCAGAAAAATAGACAATGCAAGTCATTTTGAGATCAAAGGACCACTAAACAAACACATGAACAAATAATATTGATCGCTGAGTGAAGGCTACCTCTCAAATGGAAATGAGTCACTCACCAACTCTTCTACCAATTTAGCACTCAGTATCATGTTTAATCAGTGAATGCTTAATCCCTGCTCTCACTTTCTACACTTCAGCTAAGTGTAGCTGATCAATGTTGGGCTCCAAGATACTAACTGGGTACTCAAGACTTTGAGGAAGAGTATTCTACATCTCCTGTTCATGGAATCACTAACTTCTGATTGTTAATGACCTTAAATGATTTTAAGCTTATAAGCCACTTGGTTCTTTCCACTAATAAGAAAATGTTTCTCTTCTCTGTCATGGGATGAAAACATGCTCAGCCAACATCAGCTTCTTTGGGGCAGTCTTTCATTGATTCTATTACGAATTTATTGAGTATGCCCACAAGAAAATGAATCTTACGGCTGTACATGGTGACATATGCATTTTGATGATAAATTTACTTTGAACCTCTGCTGTTTGAGTACATGACAGTGCGGACACCCAGACTTCCTTCCAGGTCTCGTCCATCTCAAAAGCAGCTAAGACCCAGGAGGAAGTTTGCGTGAAGCGCATAATGTTTCTGGACCTGGTGTTTTGTCCAGATAATGTCCTTATTTAATAGCTCACGTCCATCTGAAGGAAAGTTGTCAGCTATCAAATAAGGGTATTATCTGGACAAAACACCAGGTCTAGAACATTACACTCTTGCCACTTACTAAGTCCAGTTAATAAGACATTAAACTTTCCAAAAAATATCAGGCAGAGGCAAAGCAATCAGACCCACGCTTATATCATTATTCACTGAGACTACACATCTGTACTCTACTTTCCTAACATGCGCCTTGGCTCAATACTTTGTGCCCATAACCTCCAAGTCCACATACCCGCCCAGACCATGATGCCAATCTACCTGCACATCATTTACATCCCTACACTCCCTCTTTACTGCAGCTGTCATATCTGTTTCTCCCAGCTCCCCGGGCAGCATATTCCAGGCACCTACCTCATGTCAAAAAAAATCCTCACAAATCTCCTATAATCATTCCCCCTTTACTTTGAACCACTGGCTATCCACACAATCAATGCCTCTCATCATCTTGTATACCCGTCAGGTCACCTCTCATCCTCTGTCACTCCAAGGAGAAAAGGCCAAGTTCACTCAACCTATTCTCATAAGGCACGCTCTCCAATTCAGGCAACATCCTTGTAAATCTCCCCAGCACTCTTTCTATAGTTTCTACATCCTTCTTGTAGTGAGGTAACCAGAACTGAACACAGTACTCCAAGCGGAGTCTGACCAAGGTCTTATATAGCTGTAACATTACCTCATGGCTCTTGAACTCAATCCCACAGTTGATGAATTCTAACACACCATACACCTTCTTAACAACACTTTCCTTAGCATTTGTCTGTTTTTCTTTTACAAAGCCACTGCTAGCTCGATGCTCAACCCAGCATGGATAGAACCCTAACCCTAATGAAAGGTAGCCAGCCAGATTCGAACCCGGGACCACTGGCCTTGAAGTCTGGTGCTGATGCTACTACACCACTGGCCAGCTACTGTCATGTTAAACAGAGACAAGTTCAAAACTGGGCAGCCACAAAACACCAAACCAGATTTGCATCATAATCTGCCACCCACAGCCATACTCATTGCCCACTCTACTCTTGCTATCAAGTCAGGAGACGTACTCTGTCTGGTACAATAGAGAAGGGAATGCCAGAGGCAGCATCTTTAGTACCCCATGAGGAGCATTTAATGGCTCTGAGCCTGGACTCACTCTGG
This sequence comes from Mobula birostris, assembly GCF_030028105.1. Classification (NCBI taxonomy): domain Eukaryota; kingdom Metazoa; phylum Chordata; class Chondrichthyes; order Myliobatiformes; family Myliobatidae; genus Mobula; species Mobula birostris. Next base: position 59,185,498 of record NC_092394.1, read on the forward strand.
AGTTTAGAAGAATGAGGAGGGATCTCATTGAAACATATTGAATATTGAAAGGTCTAGATAGAGTACATATGAAAAGGATATTTCCTGTAGTGGGGGAATCTAAAACCAGAGAACACAGCCTCAGATTAGAAGGACGTTCCTTTGGAACAAATGAGGAGGAATTTCTTTAGCTAAAGGGTTACGAATCTGTGGTGAATCGCCAGAGACAACTGTGGCAGCTATGTCATTGGGTATACTAAAAATGGCAGCTGACAAGCTTTTGATTAGCAAGGCTGTTAAAGGTTAGAGGGAGAAGGCAGGAGAATGGGGTTGAGAGAGATAATAAATCAGCCATGATCAAATGGCAGAGCAGACTCAATAGGCCAAATGGTCCAATTCTGCCCCTATGGTTTTTAAAATGAAGAGCAAAGCTGGTACAGCTACAAAGTGCACAGTGGTAGAAGTGACAGAGGTAGGTGTCCTCTCCTCAAAGCTCATGGATATTGAAGTAAAAGGCAGCTCCAGAAACGTCTCGAGTGATAAGACCACTGCATTGGGGACAAGGCTGAAGTACTTGCAGCCGGCTTCAGATACAGAGTGAATCATTCACTTTTGTTTTCTCTCAAAGCCCAACTTCACAAACCAATCCTCAACCTGCTTAAGTCACAAAATTCACCATGACAAAACAAATTGCCACAAGTTCTGATTGCAATGGATCAGAAACACTATGGTGCAAGAGGCATTCAGCCAAGACAGTAAGAGTACTGTACTACCCAGCATAACCCCACTTTCCAGCCCTGCTCCAACTCCATGACCAACTACAGTTTAAATATCAGCAACACAGAGAAGTGAAGCAAACAGTATCGTCTAGTGGACAGTAATGTTAGTTTCTGCTAAAAACAAAGGGTGAGTATTTCTTCCCTCTATTTGCTCATGTATGGTTGATTGAATACACAACTGAACTACGCCTACAAGAGCATGTTGGAGGCCAAACAACTGCTGAGAACGACTCATCTCCTAGCACAAGGCCATTCCAATAACAGCAACTGAAAACCTGAGCTCTCCTCAGGACACAGCAATGAAGTCAGTGCAGTCTGCATCACCTGCAACTTCACAGCATAGACTGGGCAGAGCAACACTGCCATCTGCAGTTCCCCTTCACATCATTCCAGTGGCCGTGTGAATCCTCACTTGCACAATGGGAGCACACTCAACAGGACTGCGCCAGTTCATGGGGCTGGGGCAGGATCAACCTCACCTTTCGAAGAACAATTAGGCATTAAATACCACACATTTGGTCATTACCATGTGCACCGTTTACTTTAAACTTTACTGCAAATTGTGTATGTGACAAGAAACTAAAAAATAACAGAAATACACCAACCCTTTGTCCCCAAATCAGACTTGGTCCAGACATGAAACCATCACAGACTTCATCCAAAATAACACAAACTCCCTCCTTACTTTTGAGTCTCGGCTCAAAATGTCAACTATTTATTCTTTTCGAAAGATGCTGCCTGGTCTGCTGAGTTCCTCCAGCATTTTGTTTATGTTGCTTTGGATTTCCAGCATCTGCAGATTTCCTCATCCATCGTGCCACCAACCCCTCCTCCCTGACACCTCTCCACCACCACCCACTGCCCCCTTCCCCAATCATGAACCACTGCCCACAAATTACCCACCATTGAATCCTCCCCTTCTGCCACTGAGTCCCACATCCATTAACAGCTCCCACCACAATTGTGCCCCAATCCACCATGAGACCCCATCACTGAACTCCCAACAGAACTACACCATTAACCCCTTCCCCGCACAGAACATCATTAACCTGAGCAAGTACTGACACCCAATCAATAGCTCCTCCTTTCCACCACTGTCATACATCATTGGCCCCTCACCAATAACTCCTCGTTAAGGAATTCTTCACCATTCATGACTTCCACAGCCATCCAATCCCTCAGTCAACGCTCCCCACCTTCCCGCCCCCTCATCATTCACCCCTCCCTCAAAACACCCCACTCACCCATCCCTCTCCAAACCCCACTCACCCCTCCCCCTCCAAACCACCCGTCACTCACCACTCTACCTCCAAAACCACCCGTCACTCACCCGTCCCCCTCCAAACACCCCGTCACTCACCCCTCCCCCTCCAAAACCCTCGTCACTCATAAATCGCTCTCCAAAAACCCCCCGTCACTTACCCCTCCCCCACCAAACCCCCATCACTCACCACTCCACCCCCAAAAGCCCCCGTCACTCACCCCTCACCCTCCAAAACCCCATCACTCACCCCTCACCCTCTAAAACCCCGTCACTCACCCCTCACCATCCAAAACCCCATCACTCACCCCTCACCCTCTAAAACCCCGTCACTCACCCCTCACCCTCCAAAACCCATCACTCGCCCCTCACCGTCCAAAACCCTCGTCACTCATAAATCACCCTCCAAAAACCCCTGTCACTTACTCCTCCCCCACCAAACCCCCGTCACTCACCACTCTACCTCCAAAAGCCCCCGTCACTCACCCCTCACCCTCTAAAACCCCGTCACTCACCCCTCACCCTCCAAAACCCATCACTCGCCCCTCACCGTCCAAAACCCTCGTCACTCATAAATCACCCTCCAAAAACCCCCGTCACTTACTCCTCCCCCACCAAACCCCCGTCACTCACCCTTCACCCTCCAAACCCGTCACTCACCCCTCACCGTCCAAAATCCCCATCACTCGCCCCTCCTCTTCCAAAATCCCCATCACTCGCCCCTCCCCCTTCAAACCCCCGTCACTCACCACTCCCCCTCCAAACACACCCGTCACTCACCCGTCCCCCTCCAAACACCCCGTCACTCACCCCTCCCCCTCCAAAACCCTCGTCACTCATAAATCGCTCTCCAAAAACCCCCCGTTACTTACCCCTCCCCCACCAAACCCCCATCACTCACCACTCCACCCCCAAAAGCCCCCGTCACTCACCCCTCACCCTCCAAAACCCCATCACTCACCCCTCACCCTCTAAAACCCTGTCACTCACCCCTCACCCTCTAAAACCCCGTCACTCGCCCCTCACCATCCAAAACCCTCGTCACTCATAAATCACCCTCCAAAAACCCCCGTCACTTACTCCTCCCCCACCAAACCCCCGTCACTCACCACTCTACCTCCAAAAGCCCCCGTCACTCACCCTTCACCCTCCAAACCCGTCACTCACCCCTCACCGTCCAAAACCCTCGTCACTCATAAATCGCTCTCCAAAAACCCCCCGTCACTTACCCCTCCCCCACCAAACCCCCATCACTCACCACTCCACCCCCAAAAGCCCCCGTCACTCACCCCTCACCCTCCAAAACCCCATCACTCACCCCTCACCCTCTAAAACCCCGTCACTCACCCCTCACCCTCTAAAACCCCGTCACTCGCCCCTCACCCTCTAAAACCCCGTCACTCATAAATCACCCTCCAAAAACCCCCATCACTTACTCCTCCCCCACCAAACCCCCGTCACTCACCCTTCACCCTCCAAACCCGTCACTCACCCCTCACCGTCCAAAATCCCCATCACTCGCCCCTCCTCTTCCAAAATCCCCATCACTCGCCCCTCCCCCTTCAAACCCCCGTCACTCACCACTCCCCCTCCAAACACACCTGTCACTCACTCCTCCACCTCCAAAACACCTCATCACTCACCCCTCCCCCTCCAAAACCCCCGTCACTCACCCCTCCAGCTCCAAACCCCCCGACACTCACCCCTCTCAAACCCTCGTCATTCATAAATTACCCTCCAAAAACCTCCCGGCGCTCACCCCTCCCCCACCAAAACCCCATCACTCACCACTCCACCTCCAAAAGCCGTCACTCACCCCTCACCCTCCAAACTCACTGTCACTCACCCCTCACCCTCCACAAACCCCATCACTCACCCCTCACCCTCCACAAACCCCATCACTCACCCCTCACCCTCCACAAACCCCCGTCACTCACCCCTCACCCTCCAAACCCGTCACTCACCCCTCACCCTCCACAAACCCCATCACTCACCCCTCACCCTCCACAAACCCTGTCACTCACCCCTCCAGCTCCAAACCCCCCTCACTCACCCCTCCAGCTCCAAACCCCCCGACACTCACCCCTCTCAAACCCTCGTCACTCATAAATTACCCTCCAAAAACCTCCCGGCACTCACCCCTCCCCCACCAAACCCCATCACTCACCACTCCACCTCCAAAAGCCGTCACTCACCCCTCACCCTCCAAACCCACCGTCACTCACCCCTCACCCTCCAAACCCACCGTCACTCACCCCCCCTCCAAAACCCCTTCACTCACCCCTCCCCCTCCAAACCCACCGTCACTCACCCCTCACTCTCCAAACCCACCGTCACTCACCCCTCCCTCTCCAAACTCCCCGTCACTCACCCACCCCCTCCAAACCACCGGCACTCACCACTACCTCTTCAAGCACCACCCGTATCTCACCCTTCGCCCTCCAAACCGACGTCACCCACCCCTCACCCTCAAAACCCCCCATCACTCATCCTTCCACCTCAAAACCCGTCATTCACCTCTCCCTCTCCAAAACCCCCGTCACTCACCCCTCACCCTCCAAACCCACCGTCACTCACCTCTCACCCTCCAAACCCACCGTCACTCACCCCTCACCCTCCAAACCCACCGTCACTCACCTCTCACCCTCCAAACCCACCGTCACTCACCCCCCCTCCAAAACCCGTCACTCACCCCTCACCCTCCAAACCCGTCACTCACCCCTCACCCTCCACAAACCCCATCACTCACCCCTCACCCTCCACAAACCCTGTCACTCACCCCTCACCCTCCAAACCCACCGTCACTCACCCCCCCTCCAAAACCCGTCACTCACCCCTCACCCTCCACAAACCCCATCACTCACCCCTCACCCTCCACAAACCCTGTCACTCACCCCTCACCCTCCAAACCCACCGTCACTCACCTCTCACCCTCCAAAACCCCCGTCACTCACCCCTCCAGCTCCAAACCCCCCTCACTCACCCCTCCAGCTCCAAACCCCCCGACACTCACCCCTCTCAAACCCTCGTCACTCATAAATTACCCTCCAAAAACCTCCCGGCGCTCACCCCTCCCCCACCAAAACCCCATCACTCACCACTCCACCTCCAAAAGCCGTCACTCACCCCTCACCCTCCAAACCCACCGTCACTCACCCCCCCTCCAAAACCCCTTCACTCACCCCTCCCCCTCCAAACCCACCGTCACTCACCCCTCACTCTCCAAACCCACCGTCACTCACCCCTCCCCCTCCAAAACCCGTCACTCACCCCTCCCCCTCCAAAACCCTGTCACTCATCCCTCCCCCAAAACACCTTCACTCACCCCTCCTCCTCCAAAACCCCGTCACTCACCCCTCCCCCTCCAAACCCACCGTCACTCACCCCCCCTCCAAAACCCCTTCACTCACCCCTCCCTCTCCAAACCGACCGTCACTCACCCCTCCCCCAAAACACCTTCACTCACCCCTCCCCCAAAACACCTTCACTCACCCCTCCCCCAAAACACCTTCACTCACCCCCCTCCAAAACCCGTCACTCACCCCTCCCCCTCCAAACCCCGTCACTCACCCCTCCCCCTCCAAAACCCCGTCACTCACCCCTCCCCCTCCAAACCCACCGTCACTCACCCCTCACCCTCCAAACCCACCGTCACTCACCCCCCCTCCAAAACCCCTTCACTCACCCCTCCCTCTCCAAACCCACCGTCACTCACCCCTCCCCCTCCAAAACCCTGTCACTCACCCCTCCCCCAAAACACCTTCACTCACCCCTCCCCAAAACACCTTCACTCACCCCTCCCCCTCCAAAACCCCATCACTCACCCCTCCCCCTCCAAAACCCCGTCACTCACCCCTCCCCCTCCAAACCCCTGTCACTCACCCCTCCCCCTCCAAAACCCATCACTCACCCCTCCCCCTCCAAAACCCGGTCACTCACCCCTCCCCCTCCAAAACCCATCACTCACCCCTCACCCTCCAAAACCCCGTCACTCACCCCTCACCCTCCAAAACCCGGTCACTCACCCCTCACCCTCCAAAACCCCGGTCACTCACCCCTTACCCTCCAAACCGCCATCACTCACCCCTCACCCTCCAAACCCCGCTGTCACTCACCCCTCCCCCTCCAAACCACCGGCACTCACCACTACCTCTCCAAGCACCACCCGTATCTCACCCTTCACCCTCCAAACCGCCGTCACCCACCCCTCCCTCTCCAAACTCCCCGTCGCTCACCCACCCCCTCCAAACCACCGGCACTCACCACTACCTCTTCAAGCACCACCCGTATCTCACCCTTCACCCTCCAAACCGACGTCACCCACCCCTCACCCTCAAAACCCCCCATCACTCATCCCTCCACCTCAAAACCCGTCATTCACCTCTCCCTCTCCAAACTCCCCGTCGCTCACCCCTCCCCCTCCAAACCGCCATCACTCACCCCTCACCCTCCAAAACCCCGTCACTCAGTCCTCCCCCTCCAAACTCCCTGTCACTCACCCCTCCCCCTCCAAACCCAAACCTTGTCACTCACCCCTCACCGTCCAAACCCCCATCACTCACCCCTCACCCTCCAAACCCCCAGAACTCACCCCTCAACCTCCAAACCCCCCGGCACTCACCCCTCAACCTCCAAAACGCCGTCACTCGCAACTCCCCCTCCACAACCCCGTCACTCGCCACTCCCCTCCACAACCCCGTCACTCACCACTCCCCCTCCACAACCCCCGTCACTCGCCACTCCCCCTCCACAACCCCCGTCACTCGCCACTCCCCCTCCACAAACCCCGTCACTCGCCACTCCCCCTCCACAAACCCCGTCACTCGCCACTCCCCCTCCACAAACCCCGTCACTCGCCACTCCCCCTCCACAAACCCCGTCACTCGCCACTCCCCCTCCAAACACACCCGTCACTCACCCCTCACACTCCAAACACACCCGTCACTCGCCATTCCGCCTCTATAACCCCCGTCACTCACCCCTCACCCTCCAAAATCCCTGTCACTCCCCTTCCACAACCCCGTCACTCGCCACTCCACCTCCACAACCCCGTCACTCGCCACTCCCCCTCCACAACCCCGTCACTCGCCACTCCCCCTCCAACCACACCCGTCACTCACCCCTCACCCTCCAAAACCCCGTCACTCACCCTCCAAACTCCCGTCACTCACCCCTCACCCTCCAAACCCCCGTCACTCACCCCTCACCCTCCAAAACCCCGTCACTCACCCTCCAAACTCCCGTCACTCACCCCTCACACTCCAAACCCCCGTCACTCACCCTTCCCACTCCAAACACACCCGTCACTCGCCCCTCACCCTCCAAATACACCCGTCACTCGCCCCTCACCCTCCAAAACCCCCGTCACTTGCCCCTCCCCCTCCAAAACTCCCATCAATCACCCCTCACCCTCAAAATCCCCCCGTCACTCACCCCTCACCCTCCAAAACCTGTTACTCACCCCTCCCCCTCCAAAACCCCGTCACTCACCCTCCAAACTCCCGTCACTCACCCCTCACCCTCCAAACCCCCGTCACTCACCCCTCACCCTCCAAACCCCCCGTCACTCACCCTCCAAACCCCCGTCACTCACCACTCACCCTCCAAACCCCCGTCACCTACCCCCACCCTCCAAAACCCCGTCACTCACCCCTCACCCTCCAAAACCCCCGTCACTCGCCCCTCCAAACCCCGTCACTAACCCCTCCCACTCCAAACACACCCGTCACTCGCCCCTCACCCTCCAAATACACCCGTCACTCGCCCCTCACCCTCCAAAACCCCCGTCACTTGCCCCTCCCCATCCAAAACTCCCGTCAATCGCCCCTCACCCTCAAAATCCCCCCGTCACTCACCCCTCACCCTCCAAAACCTGTTACTCACCCCTCCCCCTCCAAAACCCCGTCACTCACCCTCCAAACCCCCCGTCACTCACCCCTCACCCTCCAAACCACCATCACTCACCCCTCCAAACCCCGTCACTAACCCCTCCCACTCCGAACACACCCATCACTCGCCCCTCACCCTCCAAACCCCCGTCACTCACCCCTCACCCTCCAAACCCCCGTCACTCACCCTTCACCCTCCAAATACCCCGTCACTCACCCTTCACCCTCCAAATACCCCGTCACTCACCCCTCACCCTCCAAACCACCGTCACTCACCACTACCTCTCCAAGCACCACCCGTATCTCACCCTTCAAACCGCCGTCACCCACCCCTCCCTCTCCAAACTCCCCGTCACTCACCCCTCACCCTCCTAAACCCGTCACTCACCCCTCACCCTCTAAAACCCCGTCACTCATCCCTCCCCCTCCTAAACCCGTCACTCACCCCTCCCCCTCCAAAACCCGTCACTCATCCCTCCCCCTTCAAACCCTGTCACTCACCACTCCACCTCCAAACTCCGGTCACTCACCACTCCACCTCCAAAAGCCCCCGTCACTCAGCCCTCACCCTCCAAACCCACCGTCACTCACCCCTCACCCTCCTAAACCCGTCACTCACCCCTCACCCTCCAAAACCCGTCACTCATCCCTCACCCTCCAAACCCTGTCACTCACCACTCCACCTCCAAACTCCCCCGTCACTCACCTCTCACCCTCCAAACCCTGTCACTCACCCCTCACCCTCCTAAACCCGTCACTCAGCCCTCACCCTCCAAACCCACCGTCACTCACCCCTCACCCTCCTAAACCCGTCACTCACCCCTCCCCCTCCAAAACCCGTCACTCACCACTCCACCTCCAAAAGCCCCCGTCACTCACCTCTCACCCTCCAAACCCTGTCACTCACCACTCCACTTCCAAACTCCCCCGTCACTCAGCCGTCACTCAGCCCTCACCCTCCAAACCCACCGTCACTCAGCCCTCACCCTCCAAACCCACCGTCACTCACCCCTCACCCTCCTAAACCCGTCACTCATCCCTATCCTCCCTCACCGGCACTCTCCAGATACATTAACAGCAACTCACCGTATGTCTGAGTGAAAGTCTCTTCTTTCCGCCTCAGCATTTAGCCATCTCCGGAAAGGGAGATCTCAAAGCTCCGAGTGAATACGGCAGGTCGCAGGCACGGGCTCCTGTCAAAGCCCGGGGACGGTGTCTTTACCTGAGATGGCTCAGACTGCAAGCTCGCAGCCCCGACACCGGCCTGCAAAGCGGACGGCGCCTGCTCACCGCCCTGAGTGAAGCAGCTTGGGAAATGTAGTTCCGCTTAAACTTCCGGGTTAAAACTCACCGTCGCCCCGCCCCTCCCCGCCCCCGATTAAAGGGACCCTGCCCTAGCGCCTGCTCCTGAAACTTGGAGCCGGAAATAAAGCGCTCCCGGAAGGGCGCCTTTGCTTCCAGGTTAGTCTCAATGGTAGTTCAGGGGTACGGGGCTGGAAGCTGAGCGGTTCCCCTCAGGTGGAGCGAGAGAAGCCATTCCCCTTCCCCCGTCAGCTGGAGATACAGTTCCCACACTGAGTACCCGCTTGCTCGCTGAGATGACCGGGTTTCAGTGGATTACAATGAAGGTTGAAGCTCGGAGTTCAAGGCTGGTGGAGTGTTTAACGGCCAAAGTAATGTGTGTCGCGTCACAAGCGAGAGTGAATGCGAGCCACACGCACGAAATGCTGGAGAAACTCGGCAGGGCAGGCAGCCTCTGTGTAAAAGAGTAAACAATTGACATTTCGGGCAGGACCGGAAATAGCCCACAAAAGCCGGAGGAACCATCCACGGTCCATGTATCAGTTCAACGCCCTTCCGGAGCGGTTTGGTTCAAGGGTTTCAAGACGAATAGAGGGCGAAGAACAGGGAGACAATGACAGAATAAGAGTCAAGATAGTTAAAGAAAGGGATAAGGCTAGTCCTCAAATTCAGAACCTAGAATGGGGGAATAAGAGAATATGATGAAAGTAGATTGGGAACAAATGCTCGCAGTTTTTTTTTAAAAAATTGACAATTGGAAGAATTTTATAGTTGGTACATTGCAGTAAAGCTGAAAACCACGATGTCGGGATTAGGAAACCTTGTATGGCACCGTGGGTAAGAATAGAGAAGTATTGTTGAAGGGTGTTGGTGAGGCTGACTCGAGAGTACAGGTGACCCCGCATCATGGATGGGTGGGAGGATACATTCCTAGCCAACAATTAGTATTTCAATTTTCTGTAATGCTATACTACATCATCTGCATATGCATCAATAAACAAGCTGAAAAAATTAAATTTTATGTTTTTTACTTTTTCTTTTATAAATTCTATGAAAGACGTGATTAGTGAATACTGTGTACAGCTTTGGCCCCTCATTGAATATTAACATTGGAGCCAGGCAAAGCCTCCCTCAGTCAAATTCAGCTGACAGCTGGCATGCAAAGCTGAACAATAGCCCTCAGCGAGGAATCTTCCATTCCTCAATGTGAAGCTCAGCAGCCCCATGGACAGAGCAAAACCCCACTCCACTAATATTCTGGGGTTTTTCTGCCGTTAACCCCACTCCACTAATATTCTGGGGTATTTCTGCCATTAACCCCACTCCACTAATATTCTGGGGTATTTCTACCATGAACATCAAAATGAGGCATATAAGAATGGAGATGGCTGGCTTAAAGGACAAGACTGAAGATGCAAACTGCAGGAGCTCTACTCAGAATGAGCCTTAACTAATATCCCTGAGATATTTCTCCAGCTTACTCAGAAATAGAACCAGGATAGACATTCCAAACTCAGACAACCAGGGCACCAAAAAGGAATGGGGAGAAAGCAGGAGAGTTGGGGTGACTGTAAGAATTGGATCAGCCATGAATGAATGGTGGAGCAGTCTTGATGGGCTGAATGGCCTACTTCTGCTCATATATCTTATGGTCTAACTTTGAAGAATCTCGATCCATGCCCCAGAGACAGAGAATGTTGTTGTCCTAGGCATTTTCGGGGACAGGAAAGTCCCAATCCTTAGACAAAGTAATGACTGTCTTTGATGTGTACATCCTTGACCCCATTCCACAACAAGCCTTCTGGCCTGGGCTCACTACCGTCCTGACAAATCAACAAGGCTAGATAACAAACAAAAAATACACAATTCCTATCTCTTGCTGAAGTTCTAAAACTCATTTGGCAACTACTTCAGTCTTGAATTTACAACTACCTCCCATGCCTAGAATGAAGAAGTTTTGCCAGGAGATCTGAGAGAGGTCATAAATTTATCTTTCTTAAAGAAAGGACAAAAATTGAAAGGCAGTAACTGGAGTAGTCTTTGTGTTGTCTAAAACAGGTAAAGTCCGGTCAAGGTTATCCTCATCTGCCGATTGGATGACTCCATAAATTCCTTTCCGCTGGAAGTACAGTAGACATGATCTTCGTAGCAGGATAAATGTATGGAGTGGCACCAACTTTATGATATTCTCTGCTCTCATTAGAACCTTTGCTTTTATCAATTAAAAGGGACTGCAGAGAACCATTCTCGAACGTGACTGTCACAGGATCTTGTATTAATGCAAAATCCCAGGATGGAGAGTCCTTTGGATGAGGGAACCCCATGTAATACAATTGTTTGTTACCGAACTAGAATTATACAAAGCTAGGTGGCAGTGTAGGCTTAAAGTCTCGATCCTTCTCCCCATTTAGATAATAGTCCACACTATAGTTCCTTATACCAAATTGCATTGTCATACATTTCCCAGCACTGTATTCCATCTGCCACTTTTTTGTCCATTCTTCCAATTTGTCTGAGTCCTGTTGTAATCACATTGCTTCCTCAGCACTACCAATTCTTCCACATATCTTCGTATTATCCGCAGACTTTGCCACAAAGCCATCAATTCCGTTACCTAAATCATTAACAAACAATGTGAACAGCTGCAGTCCCAATACTGACCCCCTGAGGAATATCACTAGACACTGGCAGCCAACAAGAAGAGAGCCCTTTTATTCCCACTCGCTGCCTCCTGCCTGTCAGCCATTCCTCTATCCATGCCAGTATCTTTCCTGTAACGCCATCAGATTTTATCTTGATTAGTAGCCTCAGGTGTGGCACCTTATCAAATGACTTCTTATAGTCCAAGTAATTGACATCCACTGCCTCTTCTTTGTCTACCCTGCTTGTTACTTCCTCGAAGAACTCTAACAGATTTGTCAGGCAAGATTTTCCTTTACAGAAACCATGCTAATTTTGACTTATTTCATCATTAGTCTCCAAGTACCCCTGATACCTCATCCTTAATAATTGACTCTAACACTTACTCAACCACTGAGGTCAAGCTAACTGGCCTCTAATTTCCTCTCTTTTGTCTTCCTCCCTTCTTGGAGAGTGGAGTGACATTTGCAATCTTCCAGTCCTCTGGTACCATGCCAGAATAAAGTGATTCTTTGAAGATCATGACCAATGCATCCGTTATCTCTTCAGCAACCTCTCTCAGGATCTGGGACGTAGTCCACCTGACCCAAGTGACTTATCCACCTTAAGACCTGTAACCTACCACTTTTTACTTTGTAATAGCAATGGGCTCACTCCTGCTCCCTGACACTCATGGACCTCTGGTACGCAGCTAGTGTCTTCCACAGTGAAGGCTGTGTACCCATTAGGTTCATCTGCCATTTCTTTGTCCCCCATTACTACCTCACCAGCATCATTTTCCAGTGATCCAATATCAACTCTCAACTCCCTTATACTGTTTATATCACTGAAAAAAAAACTTATAGCAGCCTGCTTTATATCATTGGCTAGTATACCCTCATATTTCATCTTTTCCCTTCTTATAGCTTATTTAGTAGCCTTTTGTTGGATTTTAAAAGCTTCTCAATCATCCAACTTCCCACTCACTTTTGCTACCTTACATACCCTTTCCTTGGCTTTTATGCAATCGTTATTTCCCTTGTCAGCCATGATTGTCTACCCCTGCCATTTGAGAACAACTTCTTCTGTTGGATTTGTCTATCATGTAGCTTGTGAACTATTCCCAGAAACTTCAGCCACCTCTGCTCTGTCATCATCCCTGCCTGTATCCTCCTCTAATCCACCTGGGCAAGCTCCTCTCTCATGCCTCTGTAATTCTATTGCAATACTGATATCTGTGAGTTATGCTTCTCCCCCTGAAATTGCAGTATGAATTCAATCATATTATGATCACTGCCTCCTAAGGGTTCCTTTCCATTAAGCTCCCTATTAAAATCTGGGTTGTTACACAACATCCAATCTAAGATGGCCTTTCCCTGAGGAGGCTCAAGCACAAGCTGCTCCAAAAAGCCAACTCATGGGCATTCAACAAATTCCCTCTCTTGCAATCCAACACCAACCTGATTTTCCCAATCCCCTTGCTTATTGAGTCCCCCATCACAATTGTGTCATTACCCTAATTCATGCCTTTCCCAGCTCCCTTTGCAATCTCAACCGCACATCTTGGCTACTATTTGGAGGCCATATATGATTCCGATAATGTTTTTTTTAACCCTTGTAGTTTCTTAACTCCACCCACAAAGACTCGATATTCTCTGACCCTATGTCACCTCTTTCTAAAGATGTAATTCCATCTCTTACCAACAGAGCCACACCTCCACCTGTGTCTTCCTGCCTGTCCTTTTGATTCAAAATATGTCCTTTGATGTTAAGCTCCCAACTATGACCTTCTTTCAGGCTCAACTCAGTGATGCCCACAACATCATAACAATCAATCTCTAATTGTACCAAGAGTTCGTTCACCTTATTCTAAACACAACACACATTTAAATACAGCACCTTCAGTCTTGCATTCTTTGCCCATCATCTACTTGTAAACCTGCTGGCTCATCCTCAGCTCTATCATACAGGTTCCCATCCCACTGCCATGTTAGTTTACACCACTCTAGTAAACCTGCCTGCAAGAATATTGGCTCTCCTCAGATTCAAGTGCAACCTGTCCCTTTTGTACAGGTCACACCTGCCCAAGAAGAGTTCCCAATGATCCAGAAATCTGAATCCATGCCCCCGCTCCAATTCCTCACCCATGCATTTACCTGCCTATTCTATTCCTATCCTCATTGTCACGTGGCACAGGCAACAATCTCGAGTTCACTACCCTTGAGGTCCTGCTTCTCAGCTGCTTTCCTAACTCCCTGTATTGTTTTCAAGACTTCCTCCCTTTTTCTACATATGTCGTTGGTACCATGATGTACCAAAATTTCCATCTGCTCACCCTCCCTTTTCAGGATATCATGGACGCGTTCAGAAACATCGCCGACCCTGCACCTTATTATAGGAAGAATGTGAAAGCTTTAAAGAGGGTGTAGAGGAGATTTACCAGGGAAGTGCCAGGATTAGAGAGCTTGTCTTTTGAGGAAGGATTGAGTGAGCTCTGGAGTGGAGGTTGTTGGGTTGGCAGGAAGGAAGGCAAATGAGGTGCAATCCTTTCAGAGTTACATGTTCACTTTTTCTGCTGCACCCTGGGAAGAAAAAACTTAAATGTAGGCAAGATCTCTTTGAACAAAAAGCATTGGAGTATACACCAGAAATTACATTTGACCAATTTTATGGAAGCATGTTACACACTTACACATAATACATATCGAACCATAAACATTCAGTCACCCTATAGAAGTTAAATAACAACATTACACAGCATTTCAATTCAAATCCATGCACCATTGAACCGTACATCTGCAGCTTCTGTTGCAGCAAACTGTTGGTTAAGTCAGTCTCCACTGCAAGAATAGTTTCTGAAGCCACGTTTCAGTCGGGCTGCTAAAAGGTCCACTAAGAATGTAATTTTTGCAGTAAGGCATCTTCCTCTAATTGGAACTGAAGGTGGGAACATTGCCAAAATCACCAACTGGTCAAAAACTTCAGATGATAAACCCCAAACCATGCTCCTTACATAAATTCTGTTCAATTCCAGATATCTACAATAGACAGAGTGCAATGCGTTAATCAAACACCTTGCATTCTGGGTTGAATTTCATAATTCCTCAGTCAAACCTTCCCTTTGTGCATTAAGAATTTCCAAACATTTATTTACGGACAGAACAAGCAAGAGAATGTGAAAAGTTCAATTAAATCATTGGTCAATTTCATTTTTGGAGTATGTGCAGGGAAAATTAAATTGACTCTATATTTCTCTTCTGACATTACAAAAAGATAGAATTCCATGCAATTGTTGTAAAAATTATCTATCGAATTAGCTGGTTGCTTTTCCTGTAAGTTGTCATTTGCAGATTCAGCTCAGTGGACTGATATTCCACTTTTACAAAGTACTCAAAAAACTTACCAGGCATTTGTTGTTACCTCACGGTAAGATCACGGGGCAGGGTGGTGGAGGAGATTCATGGGTTATCACAAAATAACTGCAATGGTAATTCAACCTGATCTTCCTTACTTTAACAGTGGCTAAACCAGATAATTTTGGCAGTTTCCCCAAACCGATCAGAATTAAGAGAGGATTGGTGGGGTTGTTGGTGTGAGGAAGCAGGTGCAGGAGGGAGAAAACTGACAACAAATATTGTTCTGTGGTTTAGTGATGAGTGCCTACAGTAAGTATTGAATAAGGAAATATGTAGCTCTACGTTTAACAAGGGAGCAATCATTCTTTATGCAACTAAATGTGGAAGTATAAAGGAGGTGAAGCAACCAGACCCATTGTGAAATGATAACGGCATCTGAGTAGAGCTGGGTTTGTAATTGAGGGGTAGGTAGAGAGGAGGAACGAATGATGGAAGAGAAGTGGAAAAGATGACAGAGGAAGGAAAGGAGAAGTTAAGTAGGGGATGAAGAAGATAAAAGTAATGAAAGTAGGAGAGGGTTGGAAAGAGTGGAAGTAGGAGAGTAGTTACATGAAATGGAGGGCAGGAGGAAGAGAAAGGTATTGAGTAGTGAGGAGGAAGTCAGCAAGGAAGAAGGAGAAAGTGGAACAAAAGAGTTACATTGCAAGTTGATAGGGTTGTTAGGAAGGTGTATGGTGAGTTGGCCTTTATTGGTCAGGAGATTGAGCTGTGAAGTAATGTTGCAGCTCTATAAAACCCTGATTAGACCATATTTGGATTATTGTGTTCAATTCTGGTTGCCACATTATAGGAGGATGTGGAAGCTTTAGAGACAGTGCAGAGGAGATTTACAAGGATGTTGCATGGATTAGACAGCACGTCTTATATAGATAGGCTGAGTGAGCTAAGGCTTTTCTCTTTGGAGTGAGAAGGATGAGGGGGTAACTTAATAGAGGTGTACAAGATGATAAGAGGCATAGATAGAGTAGACAGCCAGAAAGTTTTTTCCAGGGTGGAACTGGCTAATGCAACAGGGCATAATTTTAAGGTTGGAGGAAAGTAGAGGGGATTGTCAGAGGTAAGTGTTTGACACAGAGAGTGGTGAGTGTGTGAAACGCCCTGCCGGGGGTGGTGGTAGAGGCAGATACCTTTGGGGCACAAGGATGATAGTAAAATGGAGGACTGTGTAGGATGGAAGGGTTAGTTTATCTAAGAGCAGGTTAAGAGATCGTCACAGCCAAAGGGGCTGTACTGGGCTGTAATGATCTAATTTGTAAGGAAGCTGAAGCAGAGTGGAGGATGGAGTTTTGGGTGGGGGGAAGTGACATGAGAGAGATAGTAACCCCAATGGTCTGCAGCCATTTCCTTCCACATACAGCCAGCAGCTCACTAACATGAATATTTCAGCTACTCTCAATAGCCTTCCACTTCGTAAGTTGTTTTTGTGGGGTTAGAGTATCTCAATAACAAAAGAAAAGCATCAAATACTAGGGTTGTCTAAAAGGGTGACTTGCTATTTCAGAACACTGCTAAAATGTTTCATCCAAACTTGTGTTACTTTATGATCTTCATGAAATTAGAACTTTGCGCAAGTTCCTAACGGAAGCTGTCACTCAATCAATGGGATGTAGCCTTTCTATCCCAGCAACCAGCAGTCATCTAATACAGGACTGGCCCCACGTGCAACTAAGTAAGCAAACTTAAGCCTTGTCTGCTGAAAGACAATACTGAATCATGTTGGAAATAGGTAGGCTTAGACCTACCTGTTCATGGTCCTTTGCAGCTTCAGAATCCATCATATAATTTATAGAGTCAGAGTACTACAGTGTGGAAATAGGCCCTTTGGCCCATCTCGTCTATGCCTGGTTCCATCAACCTGCCCCTCAACCATACCCCCTCCCATCCATGTACGTATCCAAACCTCTCTTAAATATTGCAATCGAATCCACTTCCACTGGCAGCTTGTTCTACAGTCTCTCAGGATTCTGTGTGAAGAAGTTCCCTCTCTGATTCCCCTAACACATGACCTTTATTAATGATCTATTTATTGCTCTTCCAGCGGTCCATATGGTAATGTGCTCCCACATTGCTGTCACTAATTCCTGAAACCAATTCTAAGTCACTAAAGGAAAATGATATATTGACACCTCTAGAGTCTCTACTACTGCCCAGTTCAGCATGAGATGTCCACCTTGCTCACCCTCATTATATAGCACCGAAGCCTTTTCCATTGGCCTTTATTCTCATGATCTTTTTCTTTGCTACTGAGATTAAGGTTTTCAACATCTTTGTTCTTCATGAACTTATCAACAATGACTCAAGTCCAACTATGTTATTCCTACTTATTCAGGTTGCACAACAAGAGGACTACCTTTGTCTACCTAATAAATCACTTCATCATCTCAATTACATCCTCAATTTCCTATACATAAGCCATGACTAATTTAATTCTTTCGGAACCCAACAACATTGCATGAATATATACCACCCTTCCTACCCTACTTAACTAGAATGCCTGGATATTAGCACTTTACTCTGAGTAGGATTCCACTGG
Organism: Mobula birostris; assembly: GCF_030028105.1. Taxonomy (NCBI): domain Eukaryota; kingdom Metazoa; phylum Chordata; class Chondrichthyes; order Myliobatiformes; family Myliobatidae; genus Mobula; species Mobula birostris. The sequence continues at coordinate 59,203,275 of NC_092394.1, forward strand.
AAACTTGGTTGAGCTGGTTTATGGTTTGGGTTTGGTAACAACACAGATTTGTATCTGGGAGTTGAGGGCTCCTTTTCATATCTGCTGTATCATGGGGTCAAAGTGACATTATAATTATAACCAACCCTTCAAATTGTCCAAATAGCTATGTTATTTAAACTTAGTAATGTATTTCAGCAAGCTATCTGACTTCAGGGATATTAAATACATCCAGTTTCTGTCTCCACATGACATCCATTGAGACATAATGGTAGCTGGCCAGAAAAATTGAACCCAATTTTAGCATGATTCCAATACAACTGTGTCAGAAATGGCAAACAAGAGAAAATCTGCAGATGCTGGACATTCGAACAACACACACAAAATGCTGGAGGAGCTCAGCAGGCCAGAAAGCAAGAAATAATTTTGGTTATAAATTGGAATTGGGCCAAAACAACTTTTTTTCCAAGGATGTTGCCTGGCCTGCTAAATTCTTCCAACATTTTGTGTGTGTTCTGTCAGAAATGGACTTTTTCCCCACGTTAGGGAATCAAGGCACAAAGTGAGAGGTTGAAGATTTAAACAGGAATTTAAAAGACAACTTTTTCACCCAGATGATAGTATGTACACTTAGTAGCCACTTTATTAGGTATACCTGTACATCTGCTCTTTAATGCAAGTCTCTAATCAACCAATCATGTGGCAGTAACTCAACACATAAACGTACGCAGAGATGGTCAAGAGGTTCCGTTGCTGTTCAGAGCAAACATCAGAATGGGGAATTTGATCGAAGTGACTTTGACCATGGAATCATTGTTTGTGCCCGGTGGGATGGTTTGATTACCTCAGAAACTGCTGATCTCCATGAACACCGGTCTTCAGACCGCACAGAAAATGGTGCAAGAAACAAACGACATCCAGCAGCAGTTCAGTGGGTGACGATGCCTTGTTAATGAGAGAGGTCAGAGGAAAATAACAAGCTGACAGGAAGGCAATAGTAATTCAAATAACCATACATCATAAGTGTAGTGTGCAGAACAGCATCTCCGAAAACACAACTTTGAAGTGGATGGGCTACAGCAGCAAAAGACCACGAACCTACAGAGGCCACTTTATTAGATACACGAGATATATGGAACTGAATGTATATGGAAGCAGCTGCCACAGGAAGCAATTGAGCATTCATAGCAACACTGAGAAGATATTTGGACAGATCTATGGATAGGAAAGGTTTAGAAAGGTTTGTTATCAAACTTATATGGGACAAACTTATATGGGACAAGCTTATATGGACGAGTGGGCCATCGGCCTGTTTCCATGCTGTATGGCTCTATGACTAATGCATTATTAACCAGGAACTAAATTTCTATCTTTAGTCACAGTCATACTTTATTAATCCTGGGGGAAATTGGTTTTTCATTACAGTTGCACCATAAATAATAAATAGTAATAAAACCATAAATAGTCAAATAGTAATATGTGAATTATGCCAGGAAATAAGTCCAGGACCAGCCTATTGGCTCAGGGTGTCTGACCCTCCAAGGGAGGAGTTGTAAAGTTTGATGGCCACAGGCAGGAATGACTTCCTATGACGCTCTGTGTTGCATCTCGGTGGAATGAGTCTCTGGCTGAATGTACTCCTGTGCCCAACCAGTACATTATGTAGTGGATGGGAGACATTGACCAAGATGGCATGCAACTTAGACAGCATCCTCTTTTCAGACACCACCGTCAGAGAGTCCAGTTCCATCCCCACAACATCACTGGCCTTACGAATGAGATTGTTGATTCTGTTGGTGTCTGCTACCCTTTATGATATGTGGTGATATATATGTTCTGTAACTGCTGGGGCTGGAAATTAAGTACAATTTATGTATCAGGACTCAAAAAGAAGTTCTGATGAAGAACCCCAAACCCAAAATATTAACTGTTCCATAGTTGTTGACTAAACTGCTATTTCCAGTATTTCATTTTTGTCTCAGAATACCAACATCAAGTTTTCATAGACCCTTAAATTCATTGCACTGCTCTTCTAGAGATGCTAACCTTGAAGAAGTTCTCCTCTGCTCTCTAGTGGTTCTTCCATCTGTCTTTTTGCCCAGTTCATTCTCACTGGTGTTCTTTCTTTCTCATCTTCAATAAGGTGCCCCAGTTCTAATGAAGGTTCGCAGGCCTAGAACATTAACCATTTTACTTTCTACCAATGCTGACCTGCTGAGTATTTCCAGTACTTTTTCTTCAGAAGAAGTGTGCTTTGTGACATCTGGGGACTCTAGATCTTCCAATCCAACCAAAACTCCAAAACTATGAGCACTGCTCATAGGGCTTTCCCTCCTTAGCCATTAACTGGAGCTAAAAACCTTTCCCGTTCCTAAGTATAATTCATACCATCTAGGCTGAATAAGGAAGGAACTCTCTCCATTTTAAAATACCACAGGGTTTCAGTTGTTGAATTTTCAAAGTGCAGAACAAACAAAGGTGACAATGAGATAATGTACAATTTGTATTTTTTTCTTGAGTGAGAATAAACTAATCTTATTGGGGAGCCTGTAACTTAAATTTTTAACAAACATTAGTGCTGTAGTTCCTATTTCTCGCCAGGAACTCCCAGACTTACTGATCACAAGAACAACAATGGTATGTTGTCATATTATATTGTACCATTTCTCAGTTGAAATAAATTACTTGAGAAAATATTTGATAATTGAAGAAATATTTTCTTCAAAAAATTCATCTGAAAAAGTGCTAAGTAAATAAAGAACTGGAGGGAGGGGTTGTTATTGAGACGTTATCTTAGAGGAAGAAACTAAATGAAGTGTGAATAGGGGAGAAAAAGAAGTAGTTTGATGCAGCATCAATAGAAGCTCATGCAAGAAAGCTGAGGGTTGTAGCCAAATCAGTCTAATCATTATTTTCATTGTAACTGGGTTCCATCTATCATATGAAGCAACCTCAGTGTTCCAGGTTGAGAAGTTGAAAGGAATGGAGGATGAATTATACCAATCAGTATGAACTATACTATCAAAAAGCCTGTGAAAGGTGCCAGATTATTGAAAGTCCACCTGATTCACGTAAGGAGACCTGAACTTAATATTTTGCAGCATTCAAAAATGCACACAGTTGTACAAAAGCATAAGAGGTGGGAGCAGAATTAGGCCAGTCATCCCACCAAACAAAAAAACACGGATCCAGAACAAGATCAGGTCCTGGGGTGACAATCCAAAAACCTGCAGAGTGAGCATGCTGTAGAAGAGACAAAAACTCTGAGCCAACATCACAAATACATGACCAAGGCCATTCTAATACGGAGAAAGCAGCGTGTATGAAGTTACAGAACAGGGGCCGGCAACCTTTTTGCCTCTGTGGGCCAGATTGCGTATTAATGAGTGGACGGTGGGCCAGATAAATGCCATAAAAAACTTGAAATATGGGAATTATCCATTTAAATACATTTACTTATGTTTTGCCTCAAATTAAAGAATAACGCATGCTAAAAAATCATTTGTGCTTAAGGTGGCCTACACCTGCTATAGAATGTGCCCTCATAGAAACATAGAAAATAGGTGCAGGAGTAGGCGATTCGGCCCTTCGAGCCTGCACCGCCATTCAGTACGATAATGGCTGATCATCCAAATCAGAACCCTATACCTGCCTTCTTTATAAATCAGAGTACTGAGTACTGGAGTGAGGATGTTCTGCTAAAGATGTATAAGATGTTGGTGAAGCCTCATTTGGAGTATTGCGGCAGCTCTGGTCACTTACTGACAGGAAAGATATCAATACGATTGAAATAGTACAGAGACAATTTACAAGGATGTTGCAGGACTTCAGGACCTGAGTAATAGAGAAAGGTTGAAAAGGTTAAGACTTTATTCACTGGAGCTTAGGAGAATGATCGGAGATTTAAGACGCATACAAAATTATGAAGGGTAGAGATAGAGTAAAAAGATACACTTCAAAAATTTCACCTTTCACACATAACCTATGACCTCAAGTTTAGTCTCACCCAATCTCAATGGAAAAAGCCTGCTTGAAGTGTATCTTTAAACTAAGTAGTAAATTCAACAGTTTGGAAAAGTGAGGATAAAGTAAAAGGGAAGGAGAGTGCAAAGAGGTTATGAAAGTCTTCAGAATAAATAAAAAGACAAAAAGTTCATAAAGAAATTTATCTTCCAGTAGCATGGGGACAAAATTTAAAAAGGTGATGGATACAGGAAAGTGATGAAGATAAATAGCACCAACAATAGACCCATAGTGATGAGAGATACAACCCTGGAAGAAGTGACTTCCTTTGTCTGTCTTGGAAGTATTGTGTGTTTAAATGGTGGAGTGGATGAGGATGTCAAAGCCAGGATCACAAGGCCAGAGTGGTTTTCAATGTCTTTAACACAGTTCGGTCATCCAGAGGCATAGCACGGAAAACCAAAATCAGAATCTTCAACTTGTATGTTAAACAGTGCTGTTATATGGCGCTGAAACCTGGAGCGCAACAATGAAGACACTGCAAAAATCAGTGCCTGAGGAGGATCCTAAACGTCAGATGAACTGACAAAGTAAACAACCAGACACTGCGGGAAAACCACCAGCCAGGAATCGATAGAGGTACAAATGAGCAATTGGAAATGGAGGTGGAATGGCCACACCTTGAGAAAGCCAACCAACACCACCACCAGGCAGGCATTAAAATGGAATCCCCAAGGAAAGGGGAAAAGAAGACATCCAAAAATGACATGGAGGAGAGATGTTGAGGCCGAAATTAGACGACGAAGACAAGTCAGGTTGGGAAAGGGGGATGGGGTAGCTCTGTTAGTGAAAACCTAAATCAAATCCATAGAAAGAAGTGACATAAGATCAGAAGATGTAGAATCCTTGTGGGTAACATTAAGAACTGCAAGGGTAATAAGATCCCACTGGAGTAGCCAGGATGTGGGATACAAATTACAATAGGAAAGTCATGCCAAAAGGGCAATGTTACGATAGTCATGGGACACACATCAAAGTTGCTGGTGAACGCAGCAGGCCAGGCAGCATCTCTAGGAAGAGGTACAGTCGACGTTTCAGGCCGAGACCCTTCGTCAGGACTAACTGAAGGAAGAGTTAGTAAGAGATTTGAAAGTGGGAGGGGGAGGGGGAGATCCAAAATGATAGGAGAAGACAGGAGGGGGAGGGACGGAGCCAAGAGCTGGACAGGTGATTGGCAAAGGGGATATGAGAGGATCATGGGACAGGAGGTCTGGGGAGAAAGATGGGGCGGGCGGAACCCAGGGGATGGGCAAAGGGTATAGTCAGAGGGACAGAGGGAGAAAAAGGAGAGAGAGAGAGAGAAAGGATGTGTGTATATAAAAAAATAACAGATATGGGGTACGAGGGGGAGGTGGGGCATTAGCAGAAGTAAGAGAAGTCAATGTTCATGCCATCAGGTTGGTGTTGTTCCTCCAACCTGAGTGTGGCTTCATCTTGACAGTAGAGGAGGCTGTGGATAGACATGTCAGAATGGGAATGGAATTAAAATGTGTGGCCACTGGGAGATCCTGCTTTCTCTGGCAGACAGAGCATAGGTGTTCAGCAAAGCGGTCTCCCAGTCTGCGTGGGGTCTCGCCAATATATAGAAGACCACATCGGGAGCACCGGACACAGTATATCACCCCAGCCGACTCACAGGTGAAGTATCGCCTCACCTGGAAGGACTGTCTGGGGCCCTGAATGGTGGTAAGGGCATGTGTAGCACTTGTTCCGCTTACAAGGATAAGTGCCAGGAGGGAGATCAGTGGGGAGGGATGGACAAGGGAGTCGCGTAGGGAGCGATCCCCATGGAAAGCAGAGAGAGCGGGGAGGGAAAGATGTGCTTAGTGGTGGGATCCCGTTGGAGGTGGCGGAAGTTACGGAGAATAATATGTTGGGCCCGGAGGCTGGTGGAGTGGTAGGTGAAGACAAGGGGAACCCTATTCCTAGTGGGGTGGCAGGAGGATGGGGTGAGAGCAGATGTGCGTGAAATGGGGGAGATGTTGATGGTGGAGGAAGGGAAGCCCCTTTCTTTAAAAAAAGAAAACATCTCCCTCGTCCTGGAATGAAAAGCTTCATCCTGAGAGCCGATGCGGCGAAGACGGAGGAATTGCGAGAAGGGGATGGCATTTTTGCAAGAGACAGGGTGAGAAGAGGAATAGTCCAGATAGCTGTGAGAGTCAGTAGGCTTATAGTAGACATCAGTGGATAAGCTGTCTCCAGAGATAGAGACAGAAAGATCTAGAAAGGGGAGGGAGGTGTCGGAAATGGACCAGGTAAACTTGAGGACAGGGTGAAAATTGGAGGCAAAGTTAATAAAGTCAACAAGCTCAGCATGCATGCATGAAATGGAGAATTAAGGAATGTGGTAAAGGCAAGCTCAGGGTCAGAGATATTTCACAAACATCATTCAATCTGTGTTTCATTTCTCTCATTAGTGGGGACATTACAAAGGCAGGGCAGACGAAGTGCAAGCTGGGTGATACATCTTTCACAACGCATAGCTCCAAGAAATAGTTAACTCTTAAATATGTAACACATTGTTTACTGCAAATAAATATTGCATCACCGATAAATCTCATAAAAAGGAGGAATAGGTGTGAAAAATATTAAATTAAAAGAAATGGTGCATCTTGCTATAAATGCCAGAAAGCAGCAAACCCCAAGATTGTGAATTTATCAGAGCACCAATTAATTGATAAGGGAAAAAAAACAAGGGTATTCAAGAGATAAGCAGACTAAAATGTCCTGCTGGTACGTAAAATGGAAAAGATTAAAAGCAAAAGTTAATAGTTTCCTTTTCAGACTAAAGCAGCAGGAAATGTTGCATTTAATAAAATACTGGCAGAAAAATTAAGTAAGTATCTTGTCTATCCCACAGAGGACAGAGAAAATTTGGAGAACTACAGTAGTGAGAGGAAAGGAAGCAGCATTTGTGAAACAAATTAAAGCAGTATTCGACATTAATCCCTGAGAACTGAATCCTCAAGTATCAAAGGTGACATTGGATGTAGTAAAAGGAATCTCAGTGGTTCTTATGAAGGAAGTGTCATCATTAGATCATATATATAATTAAGAATGGAAAGAGGCAGGGTGTGAGGAAGAATAGCTAAGACACATCTTTTAATCTGTGGACTTGGTAAATTAGTTCATTATTGTTGCATGTGCCAATGTAAAATAAACACCTTTGTTTTGCATGCCATCCACTCAGATCATTTCATTGCATCAGTGCATTGAGGTAGTTCAATGGAAAGCAACAACAGAACGCAGAATCAAGTTGTGCCATTATTGAAAGTGCAGTGTAGCAAACAGATGCAAAGCCATACAACGTAGATTGAGGTGAAGACCAAATTATGACACAAGGGGACCATTCAATAATATCATATTTGTCACAAACTTAATCCTTTAAAAGGAGACAGGGAGATCTAGAATGGTAAAGAAAGAGTCAGAGATGGCCATGTTAGAGTGGGAGCATGGTGAAATTTGACCACAAAAGTATTAACATTTTCAAGTAAATACAGAAACTAGCAACAATTGTCAATGCACCAGGAAAAGTTGAGGGAATCAGCCTGAGAAAGACTGAAACAAAAGCAAATCCCAGAAAAAAGTCATACCCTGAACTCATTCAAGTTCCTTTGACCCTTCAGTCTGGAGAAAGCGAGTGAATTTGAGAAAGCTATTCGATGGGAACATGATCATACATAGAATAGCTTCTCCCTCAACTTCGATTTCAGGAGCAGGTCACAGGTCATCCTGTCCACAGGAACAGGTCAGAGGTCACTATGTCCACAGGAACAGGTCACTATGTCCACAGGAACCGGTCAGAGATCACTATGTCCACAGGAACAGGTCATCCTGTCCACAGGAACAGGTCAGAGGTCACTCTGTCCATAGGAACAGGTCACAGGTCACTCTGTCCACAGGAGCAGGTCACAGGTCACTCTGTCCACTTCTCTTCTCAGTAATCATGCACAAGGATTTCCTGTCCAACCTCGATGCTCCTTGTTGCCTCATTTAGCAACTGGCTGAACTGTTTATTCTGCACTTACCTCTGTAGATCTGGTTTCAGAGTGTCTATACGAGATCCCAGATTCCTGCTCATGAAGAACATTGAGCTGACTTGAAATGTCTGATGCCATTTTTTTTCATGAACAGTCAGAATTCACCTGATGTGTATTGTGGTCTGTTATCACTCAGTATTTGTTCTGGTAAGCCATTTCAAGTGAAGAAAGTCCCCAGAATGGAGACAGTCTTTGCTGAGGTGGTTAGTTTCATTGGTGTAACCTCTGGCCACTTTGAATGAACATCCACAGTAATCAGGAATGTGGGGTCCGTGAATGGCCCAGCAAAGTCAATATGCAATTTTTGCCACGGTGATGACAGCCACTCCCATGGGTGTAACAGTGCCTGTGTGTTGCAAGGACGAGGCTGAGGACGAACCCAAGTGCAGGACACAGACACGGAGGCAGAGTCGTGACGCATTAGCACCGCCACGAACAGGGAACCGGTATCCAGGAGAGTCTTTACACGGAGACAAGGTTTACGTAGAGTATCCAGGAAATGATGCGAAGCTTAGAACTGACAGCCCCAAGGAATCAGAAAACGAGGTATACTCACACTGGAGTTGACCAAGGGTGACTAGGGACAGGTAGGGGCCGATGGGAGGCTTTCCCATGGGCACAGACAGAACATGCAGAGACATAGGAATGGGTATCCACCTCCATGGAAAGCCAGCAAAAGTGTCTTTTCAGGAGAGTCAGGGTCCGATCACTCCCAGGGTGGCAGGCGAACCGAGATGTGTGCCCCCACAGGAGAAACTGAGATCTGATGGAATCAGGCACAAAAAGGCGATTGGCGGGTCCTTTGCCGGGGTCAGGATAATCCCGTTGGGCTTCCTTTACTATGGACTTAATCTCCCAAGTGAGGGTTGCCACCACACGGGATGGTGGGAGGATAGTCTCTGGGCTGGAGGTGTCCTCCTTGGAGTCTTATTGGCGGGAGAGCGCGTCCGGCTTCCCATTCTTGGACCCTGGACAGTATGTGAGGGAAAACTTGACTGTCCAAAAAATAATACCCAATGGGTCTGGTGAGAGTTCAAACATTTGGTGGTCTGAATATATCCCAGGTTCTCATGATTAGTCAAAACAATAAACGGGTGTTCTGCCCCTCCAGCTAGTGCCTCCACTCCTCCAATGCTAGCTCAACCACCAGTAGTTTCCGATTCCCCACGTCGTAATTCCGCTCGGCGGGGGACAGTCAGCAAGAAAAGAAGGCACAGGGATGAAGCTTTTCATCCGGACTTGATCGTTGGGACAGGACCGCTTCTACCCTGGAGTCGGAGGCGTCAACCTCAACAATGAATTGATGGGAGAGGTCCGGTTGGACCAGGATGGGAGCAGTTGTGAGACACCCCTTCAGGTCAGTGAATGCCGAATCAGCCTCGGAGTCCCAACAAAAAGATGTGGTAGGCGAAGTAAGTCGGGTAAGGGGCGCCACAACCCGTCTGTAATCCCTGATAAATCGGCGATAAAAGTTTGCAAACCCCAAAAACCGCTGAAGTTGTTTGTGGGCTGTAGGTCTGGGCCAGTTCGTTCTTTTGCAAGGACGAGGCATCAGACGTCACTGAAGCAAGTACGAGCAAGTCACCCTGCCGAAACAAGCCAAGTTACATCGCCAGAGCTACTCAAGTCTTTTCCCTGAAGCGAGTGCCAGTAAGTCGCCTCTCATCACCGCAGCCAGCCTGTTAAGTTGCCTTGCCTGATCAAGCCGCTAAGTTACCTCACTGGAGTGGGTCCGTCAGGTTAACCTGCCGGAGTGAGACTAGAGCCACTGTCTGTAGTTCCTGGGCCGCGTCAAGGGCTTGCCACTACTTGGAGCCATTTCGTGTCAAGGTATGAACTGTCTATCGTTGTGTGGTACCGTCTCTTCATGTTCGCGTCTCCACTGAGTAGGTCCGGCCGTTTGCTGCTACTCTGAGTTGGGGAATCCTGTCTCTCAGTGTTCTGCATCCTGTGTCTAAAAGAAGAATCCTGGCTCTAAGTCCTGTGCCCAAGGAGGAGTCCGGGATCAGTGTTTTGTGTCCTGTGTCTAAGAAAGGTCCAGGCTTCGGTGCTCCAAGTTCCAAGTCCAGGTTTCTGATGTTCCGAGTTCCAAGTCCAGGCTCTGATGTTCCAAGTCTGATGGACAGTTATGGGTCATAATGGGTGAGCAGTTCATCGGATGTTATCATTACAATGCCTAAGTGTGACCTGATTTGTGATACATTTTCCAGTTTGGGTGCCTGTAGCTGTGCTTCAATCTTCTCTTGTGACTTACGTAAGCCATGCTTGTCAATGACATGTCCACAATATGAGACTTAATTCTTGGAAACTCACATCTGTCTCTCTTTGTGCACATACCATACTCACTCAGCCTGGTAAGCATTTTACCAAGGTTCTGGAGGTGCTCTTCATCATTCTTGCCAGTCATGCTGATGTCATCAAGGTAACATTGTACTCCTGAGATACCTTGGAGCTCTTTGCAAATTGCTGTAGCTGATAGGACACCAAAGACCAGATGATTGTACTGGAACAGTCCCTTGTGAGTGTGGATTGTGAGGAACTTCCTGCTTGACTCCTCAGTCTGCATTTACAGATAGGCTTGTGACAAGTCAATCTTTGAAAACTTCTCCTCACCTGCCAAAGATGCAAGAATGTCTTCTATTCACGGCAGGGGATACTGCACAGTACACAGCATTGGGTTGATGCTCACCTTGAAATCCCACGTATGTGAACAGCTCTGGCCTTCCTTTTCTTGATCACCAGGACAATGACCGTGGCCCAACCGCTCCACTCAACCTTGGAGAGAATTCCAGATGCCTCCGAGCTCTGCAGTTCAGCATCGACCTTAGGACATAGTGCATAAAGCACTGGACGTGCTTTATGGAATCTTGGTGTTGCTTCTTCATCCAGTTCAGTGACTCCCGTCTCCCCTTCCCCCACCACCACTCTGCAACCCCGTCTCCCTCAGATCCCACTGTCAGCTCCTGGGCCCTCAGAGGCTCCACCTTCCTCTCACCCCAACCCTCCCCTCTCCACTGACACCACCAGCCTCCCCCCTCCCCCCTCTGATCCCAGCTCTCATCCGTGCTGGGTCTTTACCGTCCCCTCTGCCCTCAGTAAGGGCCTCACCTTTGTCCCTCTTCACCCGCAGCTCAGCGAGTTCCGCGTTCGCCATGACGCTGAACTCTTCTTCCGCCAGCTCCGTCTCCGAGCCTACTTCTTCGGCAAGGAATCTCCCAACCCCACCGATGACCCCTTCTCCCATCTTCAACCCTCCTCCTCTTCATGGACACCTTGCTCTGGTCTTCTGCCTGCTCTGGATCTCTTTATTGCTAACTGCCGACGGGACATCAACCGTCTCGACTTCACCGCACCTTGTTCCCATTCCAACCTCACTCCTTCTGAATGCTCTGCTCTCCACTCCCTCCGCACTAATCCTAACCTTACTATAAAACCCGCCGATAAGGGGGGTGCTGTTGTAGCCTGGCGTACTGACCTCTACCTTGCCCGAGGCACAGCGACAACTCGCGGATACCTCCTCTTTTTTACCCCTCGATCGTGACCCCACTAAGGAGCACCAGGCCATTGTCTCCCACACCATCACTGACTTTATCCGCTCAGGGGATCTCCCATCCACTGCTACCAACCTTATAGTTCCCACACCCCGCACTTCCCGTTTCTACCTCCTACCCACGATCCACAAACCTGCTTGTCCTGGTAGTCCTATTGTCTCAGCTTGCTCCTGCCCCACTGAACTCATTTCTGCATACCTCAACATTGTCTTATCCCCCTTTGTTCAATCCCTTCCCACCTATGTTGGTGACACTTCTCACGCTCTGAAACTTTTCGATGATTTTAAGTTCCCTGGCCCCCACCGCTTTATTTTCACCATGGATGTCCAGTCCCTATATACTTCCATCCCCCATCAGGAAGATCTCAAAGCTCTCTGCTTCTTTTTGGATTCCAGACCTAACCAGTTCCCCTCTACTACCACTCTGCTCCGTCTAGCGGAATTAGTCCTTACTCTTAATAATTTCTCCTTTGGCTCCTCCCACTTCCTCCAAACTAGAGGTGTAGCTATGAGCACCCGTATGGGTCCTAGCTATGCCTGCCTTTTTGTTGGCTTTGTGGAGCAATCTATGTTCCGTGCCTATTCTGGTATCTGTCCCCCACTTTTCCTTCGCTACATCGACGACTGCATTGGTGCTACTTCCTGCATGCATGCTGAGCTCGTTGACTTCATTAACTTTGCCTTCAACTTTCACCCTGCCCTCGAGTTTACCTGGTCCATTTCCAACACCTCCCTCCCCTTTCTAGATCTTCCCATCTCTATCTCTGGAGACAGCTTATCTACTGATGTCTACTATAAGCCTACTGACTCTCACAACTATCTGGACTATTCCTCTTCTATCCTGTCTCTTGCAAAATTGCCATCCCTTTCTCGCAATTCCTCCGTCTCCGCCGCATCTGCTCTCAGGATGAGGCTTTTCATTCCAGGACGAGGGAGATGTCCTCCTTTTTTAAAGAAAGGGGCTTCCCTTCCTCCACCATCTGCTCTCAAATGCATCTGCCCCATTTCGTTCACATCTGCTCTCACTCCATCCTCTCACCACCCCACTAGGAATAGGGTTCTCCTTGTCCTTACCTACCACCCCACCAGCCTCCAGGTCCAACATATTATTCTCCGTAACTTCCGCCACCTCCAAAGGGATCCCACCACTAAGCACATCTTTCCCTCCCCCCATCTCTCTGCATTCCGCAGGGATCGCTCCCTATGCGACTACCTTGTCCATTCGTTTCCCCCCCCATCCCTTCCCACCTATCTCCCTCCCGGCACTTATCCTTGTAAGCGGAACAAGTACTACATATGCCCTTACACTTCCTCCCTTACCACCATTCAGGGTCCCAGACAGTCCTTCCAGGTGAAGCGACACTTCACCTGTGAGTCGGCTGGGGTGATATACTGCGTCCGGTGCTCCCAATGTGGCCTTCTAAATATCGGCGAGACCCGACGCAGACTGGGAGATCGTTTCAGTGTCAGTTTACCAATACCTTTCTCAAATACTGTCTCATTAGCATTAAGCAGCCGTGACAGTCTCTGGTTAATGCTGCCATTGGGGATGCTGTTGCCTGTTGATGTCACACTGAGAGCTCTAATTGAGTGCCAGTATGGTTGGATTTTTCTCAACTGTGTACATCCAAAAAGTGCTGGTCCTCCACTTTTCAATATATAAAGCTCTAACTGTTATGTTTGTCCTCCATACATCACATTCACCCTCAGTTTGCCTTTGGGAGACAATTCTTAGCCTGTGTAAGTCTTTAGCATCACTGAGGTCTTCTCTAATGGTATCTTAGAAAACAGTCTGTTGTAGTCAGCCTCTGGAACTATGGACAAAGCCGACCTTGTCTCCAGCTGCATTTTCAGTTTTACACCAGACACATCAATTGTGATCCAGATGATTTTGTGATCTGCTTCAGTAATATTGAGTAGTTCTAGGCATGACAGCTCACCTTTGTCAGACTCTTTTGTCTGTTTCACATTTGGTCACTTTATGCATTTGTTTGAAACTTTTCACTCGGTTGTGCCTTTGCACATTCTCTGTATGTGACCTTGTCTGTGACACTTTCTGGAAACATTTTCTTTGAATCATGGGAGGATTTGACACATTGATAACATCTTTGGCTTTTTGCACCATTCAGGGACATTTGGTGCATTTCACATTTTAAAGTGTTTCTCTGTAGTTCTACTGCATCCTTTGCTGCAGTTTCTGGTCAATGCCCATTCTAATGTTAGGTCCCTTTTGGACAGTAGCATCTTCTGTGTGCTTTGACTATGCATGCCACATACAATCCCTTAATGCATCAGAAAGTCCATCTTTAAAGTCACAGTACTGGGAAAGTTTGTGCAGTTCTGCAATGTATTCAGAAATGCTTCCATCCTTTAACTGCTTCCTTTTGTAAAAATCTAAATCTCTCAGCTTTTGCCAATGTAGGGCTCAGGTGATTTTGTAAAATTGTAACACTTTCATTGAATGTCTTGATTGCTGGCTTTGTGCAAGGCTGTATATTCTTGGGCCCATTAACCAAAGCGTGGGGGCTTTCTTTTGCTCCGCCACGTTGTTCACCTTAAAATACAGTTCCACCCTCTTGACATACCACTCCCAGCCTTCATTAGCGCATTCGAATTCATCAACTTTCTCCACTGAAGCCATCGCCACGTTACTTTTACTTTAAGTTCACTGTACTATGCTGTCCTCATGCTTTTATTGGTGTCTGTGACTGCTTTCTCATGTTGTTTAACTCTCACTGTTTCGTCCCATAATTGTCGGTGTGGTTGGTGACATTCAGGTTTATACTCATTGCCAGTTTGTTGTATCTATCCACAAATACATATCAATTAAATAAAACCACGCACGTGGGAAATGGCTTTATTCACATTGCTGCGAATGAGAACTATGCGCATGCGCAGACAACAGATCGGTACCGGGGGGTGGGGGTCATTCCTTTAAAAGAAATAGACCCATATACTACAGATGGGTAAAAGTCAGACAGGGTCAAAAGGCCAGACTACATAGTGTGTTTATACTATGTATGGTGCATCAACTTTCACAACAGCTTTATGACTGAACTGACATGTGTGAAGATGCTCCCCTGTAATATATCGCGAAAGGCTTAGCCCTGACTTGATGATTAACAAGTCAGAGAATAAAAGAGATTTTCAGTAAAAAGACTTCTTGTCCACCAATGGCAAAATGAGGATATTGATTGGTCATTGTAAGTTGACCTGTGGTGAGGCTCGGATTACATAGGTGGGTTACTGGGTGCGCTGTCTCGCTAATTAATGTATAATATATACACACACCACCACCCATAATGATGCAGGATGTCAACACCATTAATCTTCCCCAACGGATGTTGCTTGAACGGCTGAGCTCCTCCAACAAGTTGTTGCTCCAGATTCCAGCACCTGCAGTCTCTTGTGTCTCCAAAATATCCTTTTGCTGCGGTATAAACAACTCCCCTGTTCTGAAAACCTTAGTCCAAAGAAAGGCTCCATTATATCGACCGATGGGTGAACCAAAACCATCCAGTTCTTTGCTCATTTCAACACCACAACATTTTCCACTAAAACATTTACTAATGAAGAACGAAGATGGATGATAGGTGGTCAATCGTGACCATTCTCAGAACCGGAATACCATTTATTTGCCTCGGCGATCAAACCCCTCCATCGCCATACCTCCCGCTGCCGCTCTCCGATCTTCCCGCCGAAAGCCGGGCGCAGTGACGTGACATTGACGTCACGGCGTCGGTCGCTACCCCCCCCCCCCGCCGGACGAAGCGCCGCGCAGCCGCCATTTTAGGCAGCGGGCGGGGAGTAAGCGGGAGCCGGGAGGCCGCGCCGGACGGAGAGCCGCGGATGCCGGCCTGTCGAGGGGCGTGTGAGGAACGAGGCAGCGAGCTGGGACCAGCAGCAGCAGGAGGTGGTGTGTGCGAGCTGAGTCAAGTGCGGCCCTCCCTCGCCGCCGTGTGCTTGTGAAGCGAGGAGTCGGGGGGAGGGGAGGGGAGCCTGGTCGCCATGGCGGCCGCCAAGTTCGAATCGCACGACCGGGCGAGCTGGTACTTTGGGCCGCTGAGCCGGCAGGAAGCGCAGGCCAAGCTGCAGGGCCAGAGGCACGGGACCTTTCTGGTGCGGGATAGCACCACCTGTCCGGGCGACTACGTGCTGTCGGTGTCTGAGAACTCCAAGGTGTCGCACTACATCATCAACAGCCTGCCCGGCAAGTTCAAGATCGGCGACCAGGAGTTCGAGCACCTGCCCGGGCTGCTCGAGTTCTACAAGATCCACTACCTGGACACCACCACCCTCATCGAACCGGCCGCAAGGGTGGCGGGCCCGCCCGCCTCGTTGGGCAAGGCCGCGGGCCCAGCTCAGGGCCACGTCCTGGTTGGGCCCGGCCCGGCCTCGGGCGGCGGCGAGGATAGCGCCGAGTACGTGCGGACGCTGTACGACTTCCCTGGCAACGATGTGGAGGACCTGCCCTTCAAGAAGGGCGAGTTGCTGGTGATCGTGGAAAAGCCGGAGGAGCAATGGTGGAGCGCCCGCAACAAGGACGGCCGCCTCGGCATGATCCCCGTGCCGTACGTCGAGGTGGTGGTCAAGTCCGCGCCGCAGCAGCAGCAGGCGCCGGGCTACCGCAACTCTAGCAGCTACGGCATCCCAGAGCCCGCACACGCCTACGCCCAGCCCCAGACCAGCAGCCCCCTGCCCACCGGCGCCAACCCGCTGCCCACCACGCAGAACGGGCCCGTCTACGCCAGGGCCATCCAGAAGAGAGTACCCTGCGCCTACGACAAAACTGCCTTGGCGTTGGAGGTAGGTGCGGTGTCAGGCCCTTTCAGGCGCTCTTCTTTCACTTTGGTTGCATTTCTACTGAACCCGGGAAGAGGAAATGCGACTGCTCACTTAGCCTGAATGGGAAGTAATGAAGGGCTCTTGCAGATGGGGCGGAATTCATTTCCATTGTGCGGCTAGTTGATAATCAGTGTATTCTAAACAGGCTGTGGTCGGTGTTGTTTTTCTCTATAGGGAGGAGTTTTGAAAACCTCTTTAAATAAGAAATTCTGAAAAGCAATTTAGGATGGTGGATTGATGTCTACTGTAGAGCCAGGTTTTTCAAAGGATAACCTCTGCTTGTGGTCAATAAAATCGTGTTTCAGTTCCAAATATGAAACTCGTAGAAGTGCTGGTAATTAAGGGGATCTCTTCAAATTCAAAAGGTACAGAAAGAGATGGAGAGCAGACCCCAATTATTAATCAGCCAGGGAAGCAAAGGGCAAGTCTAGAACTCATTTTCAAGATGCCTTTTCAGTGGAGTGAGGTATGGTTAGTCATTTAGAATTTTATTTCTATTCTGGGACAGTTTGGGAGTATTGCCTTTGATTTTATGAAAAATATTTGAAGGTAGATATCTGAATGAGGAATTAAGCAATACTACTTTGATGAAGGAAAGTGATATACACTTGGCTTTTGAAGGGCAAAGCATACGATTTGTGTTTGTGTTGAATCCTATCAAATTATTTAAGGCATTGGATAAGGGACTTGAGAACTATCTTCATGTTGGTAAAGAAGGATCAATAAAGGTAAGAAAATCTGGCATGAACTTGGTGAGGGGCATTGTAAGAATCATTGAACCAAGTTGTGGTTTTTTTGTTACTTATGGTTCTGTTTGGGTTTATTTTAATCTTAATTCTATTAATT
Organism: Mobula birostris; assembly: GCF_030028105.1. Taxonomy (NCBI): domain Eukaryota; kingdom Metazoa; phylum Chordata; class Chondrichthyes; order Myliobatiformes; family Myliobatidae; genus Mobula; species Mobula birostris. The sequence continues at coordinate 59,220,558 of NC_092394.1, forward strand.
TCATAAAGTATTGTGAAGCACTTTAGAAATTATTCAGTTGACAAATAAATCCAAAAAATCAAATACAAGGTTTGCAGAGGATAATCCTCTAGAGATTGGCATAATTTTGCTCCTGTGTCTTAGAATTCAGTTGTTTAGTTAACTCATGGTGTTTATTACAGTTCAGTGGCGGGGGGGGGGGGGGGGGGGGGTTCATTGTAGTATCAACATTTTTCTCATGCAAGTGTCTAAAGAATATTAGAGTATTATTTTACAACCACACAGCTGGAGTCCTGTACTAAGTACATCTCGCCATGGTCAGGTGTTGCATTTTCCTCTCTCATCCCAAACACAGATGGTTGGTAGGTCATTTGGCCACTGTAAATAGCCCTTTGTGTTGAGGTGAGTGGTATAATCTGGCAGGAATTGATGGGTATGTGTCCTTGATAGTTGGCATAGGACCTGTGTCCTCGGTACAGTGTGACTCTGACTACTTTTTGTGGCTGGCTCTTTCAGTCAAATTTATTTGGAGTCAGAGGAACTCTCTTCAGATTTTGTAGTGTTTTGATGGACCAAATGTGGGAGCAAAGTTTTTGTTCCACTTACAGAATCAGTGATGTGACAGCTCTTACGAATCATCCTCTGGCCTCTGATAGAAGTAAAAATGTGTTGCAAGCTAAACGTGTGAAGTGGTTATTAGAATTACGAGGGCAGTGTAGAATCTGATTTGAAGGTTTCATGAACAAGGAGCTGGCTACCGAGCTATTGGCAGACCTTAACTTGATAATGAAGACTTAACACTAGAAATTGCATTGACATAAATTGTCATGTGTGTTTACCTTGCAGGAAGAGCAGGAGTTATCCTGAATGTAATTAATAGTTTATAATGAAATGTAAAGCTATAATTTTTATACCCACAATACTTTCCATGCTGTATCATTGCCAGATAAATTTCATTCGCATTGTTCTTTGCCTGATAATTATCAAGAAATCTCACAGCTTTCTATGATTCTTCACTGCTGATTCAGTCATTGTTGAACTATGGATCTGATGTGTTTAAGGGAGAGGACCTAGAATTGAGCCAATGATTATTAGCAAATTCTGATTTTGTGCGCCTTGATTGATTGGAAGGCAAAGTAATGGATTAAAATTGAACTAAACATCCTGGCTTGCATGCTCAATTTTTATTAGGAAATAAGAATTGTAGAATTGGAAAATGCTCTAACTTGCTATTTTTGGCAATTATTGATACAGGTTGGTGACTTTTGCTTAGGAGCTGAATCATTAACAGGAATTTCTTGTATCGATTCCTATGTGCTCAGATCAGCTTTCAGCCCCTTGCTCAGCCCAAAGGTAGAAATAAATTAAGGCTAATCTGATTTGTTAATTAGCTTGCTTTCTTAAGTTGTATTGAGATTGAGTTCTTCAAAGCTATGGGAAGTTGAGTTTAGTTGTCATGAAATCATTTGAATTGGTTTTGTTCCATTGATGCAAGCTATCAAAATTGTACCTTTGGTTGTTGCCGGTTTCTGTGCATCTCCATCTGTGTGTTCAGTGTTTGGACAGTTCAATTTAATGTTTTCAAAGTTTACTTATCAAAGTACATATGTATCACTCAGATTTATTTTCATGTGGGCATACCGTAAATACAAATAACACACTAACCCTCAACAGGACAGGCAATCAATGTGCAGAAGACAAACTGCTAAAATGAGAAAGAATAATCAATAAATATTGAAAACATGAGTTGAAGAGTCCTTGGGTTATGGGAACAGTTCAGTGATGAGTGAAGTTATCCTCTCTGGTCCATGAACCTAATGGCTGAAGCGTAATAACTGTTCCCGAATTGGTGTGGCATGTACCTGGTGGTCTATAGGGTCTCTTTCCTCTGTACAGTGTGACTCTGACTACTTTTTGTGGCTGGCTTTTTCCTCCTTCCAGATGGCAGCAGTGAGAAGAAAGCGTGGTCAGGATGGTGGGGGTCCCTGATGATGGATGCTGCTTTCCTGTGACAATGCTCCATGTAGATGGACTGGGCCATATCTACTGCTTTTTGTAGTTTTTTTCTGATAAGATTTATTTATCACATCTATACCAAAATACCATTTGCATCAAATCAGTGAGGATTGTGCTGGGCAGCTGCAAGTGTCACCACACCAACTCTAAGTCAATTGAGGCCCCTATGGGACAAATAAGAAAAGTTGCTATGAAGTGATAATTCTGTGCTACTGGCGGAGAGAGTATGATTGCAATTTGGGGGCTAGGCAAACAGGTCCATGAAAGTATGGTTGAAAAGGTTGGTATCAGGCTGTTAGTTGTGGCATTGAAACAGACAATGTTATCTGCCATGTTTTTGGTGCATTGGTGGAACAGTAGCCTTGTTTCCTTGTCGACTTGGAGATTTGTTGGTCATAGTTCAACGCAGAAGTGGGCTCTTTGGCCCTTGACCCTGTACAATCATTGGGAATCTATTTTAGACTCCGACACCATCCCACTTTATTCTTGCATTGATAGTCGTTCTCCCCTACACACTAGTGACAATTATAGTGGTCAACTAATGCCCCAAACATCTTTGAAGAAGCTGGCGGAAACCCATATGATCAATGGGACAACATGCAGAGTCCACACCGACAGTACCAAAGATGGAGCTCCTCGCACGTGTGCTTATTTTGAAGGGCAGCATGAGCACCATCTCATCCAGTAGCAGGACATTTATGGTTTTGCTGAAGAACAAAGCCTAGACTTAGTGTGCTGTGGAATCAGCTCCTTTCACCATTTCAATATGGCTACACAAAATGTACAACTGCTTGGCCTAGCAGCTGTGGCAAAATGATAAATAATGTCCTGTGGACAATTAGGATAGCATGCACCAGAGCTCTAAGTAACATGTTGGAAGTGAATCGATGTGGCAAAAATATGTTCTTGCACACTGAACACAGCCGTCATACTTTCCATGAAAATTATACTTTATTGTCGCCAAACAATTGATACTAGAACATACAATCATCACAGCGATATTTGATTCTGTGCTTCCCGCTCCCTGGATTACAAATATTAAATATTAAAAATTAGTAAATATTACAATTTAAATGATAAATCATAAATAGAAAATAGAAAAATGGAAAGTAAGGTAGTGCAAAAAAACCGAGAGGCAGGTCCGTATATTTGGAGGGTACGGCCTAGATCCGGGTCAGGATCCGTTCAGCAGTCTTATCACAGTTGGAAAGAAGCTGTTCCCAAATGTGGCCATATGAGTCTTCAAGCTCCTGAGCCTTCTCCCGGAGGGAAGAGGGAGGAAAAGTGTGTTGGCTGAGTGGGTCGTGTCCTTGATTATCCTGGCAGCACTGCTCCGACAGTGTGCAGTGTAAAGTGAGTCCACGGACGGAAGATTGGTTTCTGTGATGTGCTGCACTGTGTTCACAATCTTCTGCAGCTTCTTCCGGTCTTGGACAGGACAGCTTCCATACCAGGTTGTGATGCACCCTAGAAGAATGCTTTCTACGGTGCATCTATAAAAATTAGTGAGGGCTTTAGGGGACAGGTCAAATTTCTATAGCTTTCTCAGGCAGTAAAGACACTGGTGGGCCTTCTTGGCAGTGAAGTCTGCTTGGTTGGACCAAGTCAGGTCATTTGTGATATTGACCCCGAGGAACTTAAAGCTTTTGACCTGTTCCACTTGCGCACCACCGATGTAAATTGGGTCGTGCGGTCCACCACTCCTGAAGTCAACAACCAATTCCTTCGTCTTGCTGAAGTTGAGGGATAGGTTATTGTCTTCTCACCATGCCACCAGGTTCTTAATTTCCTCTCTGTACTCAAACTCATCATTACCCGAGATACGGCCTGCAATTGTTGTGTCATCAGCAAACTTATATATTGAATTTGATGGAAACTTGGCTACACAATCATGGGTGTACAGTGAGTACAGCAGGGGGCTGAGTACACAGCCTTGTGGGGCACCGGTGCTCAGAGTGATTGTAGAGGAGAGCTTGTCCCCTATCTTTACAGCCTGGGTCCTGTCTGTGAGGAAGTTGAAGATCCTGCTGCAAAACTGAGTGCTAAGGCCCAGGTTCCGGAGCTTAGGAATCAGTTTAAATTACATCACTCCAAATGAAGGATCTGTCATTGGAAATGCATCTTTAACTGTTTGAAGTAGGTAGTGGAGCAATTCCAACTCGTTACTCGGCTTACGTGAATTTTGGTATTTAATTTAATGGGTGGTATTGTACTTGAAACTAAGGTTGGAGTCGGTGTGTACATGGACCTATACCAGTAAGGTGACTTTGAAGCAAATGGGCAGATGGGAGATAAGCACAGTGAGTGTAGAGCATGAAGATCGGAGTGAATGATAGAAAGGATCCTGGTTCAGACACAGTAGATAAGTTGGACAATAATTTGCAACAAAAAGGATCTAACAGCAGAATCATGCTCGGCCTTTGATGCTTGAAATTATGGGAGCAGAGGCTTGATCCTGGATATCTTCTTGTACTGAAAGCAAATTGGTATAAGGCTAGTAGCCAGGGATGTACCTTTTACTAAAGATACCACATGGGATATTGATCCACCCACCAAACCTCCTCCTCCTTTCTCTCCCCCCCCCCCCCCCCCCCGGATGGTGTGTGAGAAGTAGGAATATTGGAAAGTTGCAGAGTACAGGGTAGGTGCATTAGGATGGATTAAATACATCGGAACTATTATTTTCAGCTAGAGTTCTACCAAATCAACAAGCTTTTTAAAAAGATACCTCTTTAGAAAGAGGCAGGCTGATGGTCTTGGTGGAGGAGACTGTTGGAGCAAAATCTACAATACTTAAAAAGAAACTTGGAAGCAGATCAGGGAAGATACTTTGGTAAGTTTGCCCCGTTTGCTCATGGAAGGAGCAAATACAAAATGCTGGAGAAACTTAGCAGGTCAGGCATTGACTCAGGAGGGAAATGATAGTCAATGCCTTAAGCTGAGGCCCTTCATGTGGACTGAAAGATATTGGGAGGGAATAACAGTTATAAAAAGTGGATGTAAGAGCTGCCGAGAGAAAGGTGGATTCCGTGTTTCTATCTAGTTAAGGAAAGGACGCTTACAAACACAGATACACGAGCAAAGTGTAGATGCTTTCAAAGTAATGAAATGAAGAGATTCTATAAAGAACTGTAAACAGCGATAAAATCTTATCCCAATGTGTTGTGACCACCCTTTGCCTTTAAAGCTGTACTCTTAGGTCCACTGTCACGCAGTTTTGAGAAAATCAGTTGGTAGGTTATTCTAAGCAACTTGGGGAACTTGCTGCAGTTGTTCCCCAAACTTTGGCTGTCTAGCTTGCTTCTGCCTCTTCACGTAATCCTTGTCAGCCTCGATGTTGAGATCAGGTCTCTGTGGAGGTCATACCATCTGTTGCAGAACTCCTTGCCCCTTTTCCTGAAGACAGTTTATGATCTTGGCCATTTGTTTGAACCTTTGTCCTGCTGAGAATGAATTTGGATGGAGCAGAATGGTATTGCATGATGGATGAGAATCTACTTAGCACTGAGTATTCCATGAATTCTGACCAAATCACCAGCTCCATTTGCAGAAGAGCAGACCCAAACCATCTTCACTGTTGGCTGTTGATTCTCATCCTTGTAGTACTCTCCAGCTCTTCTATGGACAAACTGCCTCCTGTTTGAGATGAAAATGTCAAATTTTGACTCATTAGTCCATAGCTCTTGCTGTCATTGGTCACCCCAACCCCTTCTGTGGACTGTAGAGGGATGTACTTGGGTTCCAGTGGTTTCTGAGAGTTCAGAGCCTAGAACAGTGCTGGATTTCTTCTGCGGTAGAAGGGACATCAGTTTAATGTATTTCTCATCTGCTGCACTATTTCTGTGGCTGACCACTGCATTACTGGACCTCAGCCTTCTTTGTACGGAAGAGCTTGGGCAGTACATCCTGAAAATGGTCTGTTGCCTTTTTTTTGTTTCGGAGAGATCTTGCCTATGCAGTATGACCACCTTGTGTCTTGTTACTGTGCTCGCTCTTGTAAGAATTAATGGAAGTTAAACTGTCACATCTGCCACATACTCACCTTTTAGTTTGGTGATCCTTCATCCAGTTTGATTCCTTCTACGTCCATTTCTGTTTCAGTCAGTTTAGTTCATTTCAGTTCATTCAGTCAGTTTTAGTTCATTCATTTAGTTTTGTTAATCATGCACTGGGTTATATTCATACAAAATAATTATTTGAAAAGTGGTCTATTACTTGTACTTTTTTAACAAAATACTAATTTTTCTCTAACATTTAATTTTTTTGGAGAATGAATGCTTGGAAATCAAAAATTTGCTCTTTTCTACTGACACACTAATGCAAAAAGCAAAAAATAAACATCTAAAACAAAACTTATATTAAAAAACACACACAAAGATGTAGGGAAGTGTACTGTTACAATAATTTACCTGAAAATTGTCCTGAGCTGGTTTGGAGGATGAATTCCTCAACTGTGATGTGTTTTAGACCGGAGACATGAGCCAACTGGTCAACAGCTTCTCTAGATTGGGAACTGCAACATGATTATCATTGTGATGGAAGTCTCCATTAGGATGGAAAGTGAAGTGAGTCAATCCAAGCAAAACTACAGAGACATGAGGTTAAAGTTTGTCTGCCAATGAGAGCTTCCTGTAGAGCCATGACAATGAACAGATGTTGTTAAAGAAACAAATTCAGAAATGCAGTAGTTACCCCAATCTTGAGCAAAAGCACAAAAGGAAAAGTAACCCAACAGTGGCTTTCAAAAGAAGCTAAGGTAGAAATATTAAAGTTCATGGAAATACAGCAAAACTATAATACAGTGTGACCAAGTAGGTATTGAGTTGGGCTTAAAAAATGGAGCACAGCAAGCATTGCCTGTTGAGTCAGACAGTGATAGGATTGAAAGAATGCATATAGAGTCCCCTGCTGTACCAGTTGGTAGGTTGGTCGTTGTTTGATCACAGTTATCCTGTGTTTTATCTGGGCGTCGTGGCTCGAAAGGGCAATATCACACTGCATCAGTGTCCAGCAGGTGTTTAAGTCCCACACAAGGGATTAGTTTCTAAAGTTACACAGTTTGGTGCATAAAATACAGGTGCCCCTGCTTTAAGACGGGTTAGGTAATGAAAAATCACCCTTCCCGAAAATACAACTTGCTACATAAAATTCTGTGTTAATAGAATAAATATTCACTCCAAATTTGTGTAACATGCAGAGGGCTCAACTTCAGATTGTGGAAAAGTGAATCTCCTCCCTCCGCGCCCCCCCCCCCCCCATTAAAGTCAAATCTGAATAAAACTCGGGAGACCAGCTTCTCATCATCACCGCAGTTTATTGCGCACCCTCCTGCAGGAGTTTGAGGTTTGAGACCCAGTTGTCAGAGGGAAGGTAGGTAAGTACTGCTGCCATCCGACAAGTAGACTACTTCTCTTTGGTTATAGCCGTATATTTATACATACATTACTGTTGCAAGATGTCATTAGAACTGGTACGCCCACCAAGTCTGTTGGTGTAAAATTTAGTTACAGATAAGAGAGTCCGCTAAATCAAGGTTTAATTACAGATGGATGTGCTGTCCAGTCCTTTCAGTTATTCCCTTTGCTAGGCCCTGACTTAATTACAGCTGGATATTCATTCCTGTCCTTATCAGTAAGTCCTCCTCTCCCTACTCAAAGGAGGGTACAATGTACAATTTATCAAATTCTCAATGTCTGTCTGCAAATTAAGAGAGAACTAGTATAAGCCTGTTGTTTTTTTTTGCTAATTGCTGAAGACAGTTTACTTCAGTTCAAAGATTCCTGTTCAGTCCCAATTATTCTTTTCGCCAGACGTTACATAGGTTCAAAAGGATTATTTTTAATATCCTCAGCCTACCCCCATTCCCCCAGAGTGCAGTACCCCACTCCTGCCCTGAAAATTTGGGTCATCAATTATAGATTGAAAGCTTGGCATTGTAAGAGGCAGAATAGGAATAAAAGGGAATCCCTAAGAGCACCAGATCATGGGGTGGTACTACAGCAATCAGCGATTGGGGCCCTAACTATTCACAGGGAATAATCAATGGTTTTGGGTGAGGAAATGGTATAAAATTAAGATTGAGATAGTGTTGTTAGAATGTGGAGGCTAACAGTGCAATCAGACAGCTGTATGAGTATATACATGGCTCATGGAATCCTCTTTAGTATGAAAGAAAGGGCATTTTAAATGTTGATCATTGGAACTGGAGAAAAAAATGGAGTAAAAGTGGGGGTGGGGAGGAAGAAACACAAGGTGGTGTGTGAAATGGGGAAGGGGAAGGGAAAGAGCTGGGAAGTTGATTGGTGAAAGAGATACAGGGCTGGAGAAGGGGGAAATCTGATAGAGGACAAGGCTATGGGAGAAAGAAAAGAGGGAGGACCAATAGAGGGAGTTGATAATTTGAGAGAGGGGAATGGTGAAGAGGGTGGGGGCATTATCGTAAGTTTGAGAAATCAAATGTTCATGCCATCAGGTTGGAGGCTACCCAGACGGCATATGTCCTTGTGGCCTTATCGCGTCAGTAGAGGAGGCCATTGACTGACATGCTGGAATGGAATGGGAAGTGGAATTAACATAGGTAGTTACTGGGAGCTCCTGCTTATTGTGGACGGAGTGTAGGTGCTTGGTGAATTAGTCTCCCAATTTATGTCGGGCCACACTGCGAGCATCAGATACAGTAGATGACTCCAACAGACTCGCATGTGAAGTGTCGCCTGAGAGTAGATGTATCACTCCCAACTTTTCCTACAGTACATTGACAATTGCATTGGAGCTGCTTCCTGCACTCATGCAGAGCTCATCAATTTCGCCTCCAACTTCCACCCTGCCCTCAAATTTACGTGGTCCATTTCTGACAACTCCCTCCCCTTTCTCTCTCTATCTCCAGAGACAGCTTATTCACTGATGTCTGTTATAAACTCACTGATTCTCACAGTTACTGGACTATACCTCATCCCACCCTATTACTTTTAAATATGCTATCCCCTTCTTTCAATTCCTCCGTCTCTGCCGCATCTGCTCTTAGGGTGAGGTGTTTCATTCAAGATCTAAGGAAATGTTCTCTTCAAAGAAAGAGCTTCTCTTCCTTCGCCATCAGCATTGCTATCAACTGTATTTCTTCCATTTTGCACACGTCTGCCCTCACCCTATCCTCATGCCACCCCACCAGTCTCTGCGTCCAGCACGTAATTCTCTGTAACTTCCACCATCCCCAGCGGGATCCCACCTCCACCCCCCACCACTTCCTGCAGGGATTGGTCCCTCATGACTCCCTTCTCCATTTGTCCATCCCCGAGATCTCCCTCCTGACACTCACCCTTGCAAGCGGAACAAGTGCTACATCTGCCCCTACATCCCTTCTAGGTGAGGTGCTACTTCACCTGTGAGTCTGTTGGGGTTCATCTCGAACTTCTGGCGTGGCCTTCTGATTTCCTCCAGCGTTTTGTGTAGATTCCAATTAATTTTGGTCATCAGGGCCAGTATATTTAGCTCAATCAAATGGCTGTCCTAATTAGCTGAAGTTTCATGAAAACGTTTAAGACAGATTACTGCTTAACTGAGTAGCAAGTTATGTATTGAAATGAAATAAATGACATTACTACCGGTGGTTGTCTGGGTTCAGTGGTGTGAGTAGTTGTCACAACTGGGGTCTTCCTTGGTTGCAATGGATGATCGTGACTTTTGTGCCTCATTGTGCCCTTCGCTCTCCAAGGAGAGTTTCAGAACCACCTTCCTGGCTTTTGGATCTCACTATAAATTTAATCCGGCAGAACTGACTTTGCGTGCTACAAGAGGCATGTCCCTATCTCACCAGGGATTGAGACCTGCTGGCTGCCCTCACCTGGTTTAGTCTGCTTGTCGAAGCGGTGTACTGGGGTTTAGCTCCTGTTGCAAGCAAACGGGTACTTGGAGCGACAGTTGCGAAGTGAGTGTGGGGGTCGGGGTAACATTCAAGATGCTTCAGATTCTTTCTACTTGATGAAGTAGTCACTCCTGGCCGTTTCTGGTATTTCCAAGCCTTGAATGCTTGAAACCGCAGTGAGCAAAACACCTCTGAATTGTCACTGACAAAAATCACTACTTTTTCATCACAACCACACGTGACTGATGCAATTTAAAGCTGGTCTTAGCACAATGTAGTGTCTAATGTCCACATAAGTGCATGTGACTGATGCTAATTAGAAACAATATGGAATAAGACATTTGGGACTGAGAGGAATTCCTCTGTTCAAAGTGCTGGTGGGGCTGGGGAGTGAGGCTCTTTTTGCTAACTATAGGGAGTGAATCTTTATAGGCAGAGACTTTCAGGCACAATTAGAAAGAATTGTGGGAATGTGGTATAAAGTATTGTCCTTTTCACATTGACTGTCAATGCAACCTTGATGCTCCTAAAATACATTCTGACGTTTGACGATCATGAGTATAGATTAGCCTTGTATTTATTAAATTTCTATATGAGCCTTACTGCCCTATTGAGAACCCTGGTCATCCCTGTTCTTTTTCATTTATTTTGTTTGCTGATATTGATTTGTTTATGGACAGCTTCATGACCCTGCTGATCCTTTCTATCCTGAAAAGGTTTTGGACTGTAGGTCTATACGTATACATTGCTGGCCCAAAGGTGTTAAAGTCAGTTATTAACCCTATCCCAATTTTTAAAAAATCTATAGAATTATTACTTCAGCCTTCATGGTCAATATCATTTTATAACAGCATATTTTTATCTGCTGGCTGCCCTATGGTTTCTTTCTCTTTGGACCAATACACACTTAAAAAGTAATTAGTTGTCATGTTTGTATATTCTTCCTGTGACCAACTGGAATTCCCCAAATTTTCCAGATTATCTCCCGGGTTAACGCTATGCTGAAAATTGCTCTTCGTATATAGGTCACTGAAAGTAGGAGGAATTGGTGAATGTGGGAAGAACAAAATGGGTGAGGCTAGGACTAGTGAAAATATGGGTGCATGATCTAGTAATCTGTAAGTATGGAAACAGACTTGATTGTGGGCTGTGGATTTTGGTGATGGGTTTATTATTAACATGTATAGAGAGATTTTTCCATATACAAGTACATTGAGATAGTACAAAGGAGAATATTGCAGTTACAGAGAAAGTGCAGTGCAAGTGAATAGAAAAATCAAGGTGCTCTAGAGAACAGGATGTTCAACAGCAGGGTAGAGAGGATCTCAACAAGAGGAGAATGTCCAGGTGGGAGGGAAGTTGCTTTCATGGTGGACCGAGCTGTTTGCTATTCATTGTGGGCTTGTGCAGAGCAGTCATAATGCATCTAGATAAGATGCTTTCTGTGGTGCATCTGCAAAAGTAGGTGAGAGTCATTGGAAAGGTGTGTGGAGTAGATGGACATTAAGCTGTTCCTTATTGGTGTCTAGCTTTTATTCAAAAAATATGAATATGAATGTTGAGTAAGGACAAGGTCAGTTTTGGCTGTGGTGCTTCCTTAATTTGTGAAGAATAAGGCCCATTGGGCTAATGGTGTCTCTGGTCACAATTCCTAAAGAAAAAAAGCACAAAGAATAAATGGATGACAGATGAAATCAAAAATCTAATGGAAGAAAGGAGATGGAAGAAAGCAAATCCAATAGAATATTAGTCCTTAGATAAAAAAAAATTTAGAAGCTTATGTCAAAAAGCCAAAGAAGAATGGTTAAACCAGGAATGTGAGCATATAGAAAGAATCCCTATTACTGATCCAAAAAGGTTACATCAACAAATCAAGAATATCACTGGTAAAAAGCTCCTCTGTTCTTCAGGTGGATGTTTGAAAGCAAAGGACGGTATCATTATCATGAATAGAGATGAGATTATGAACAGATGGACTGAGTATATTCAGGAATTGAAGATGATCGAGGTGAAAAACCAGAAATTAAGAAAAACATTGAAAGTCCAAGTATTTTAAAATCTGAAGTTCGTAATGCAATAAATAAAATGAAGAAAGAAAAGGCAGCAGGTCCTGATGAATTAGTAATAGAACAAATTATTGCCCTTGAAGATTATGGAATTGAAAAACTTACTGATTTAATCAATGACATTTATGAGACTGGAATAATACCAGAAGAGATGAAAAAATCAGTATTTATTACTTCCTAAGAAAGCTGGAGCAATAGAATGTAAATTACATAGGACCATAAGTTTAATGAGTCATATCATCTAAGAATTTTGATGACGAGCAAAAAGTAAGATGCAAGCTGACATAGGCAAAGAACAATGTGGTTTTGTGAAAGACAAACGTACCAGAAACACAATATTGATGTTAAGGATACTATCAGAACGAGCTATTCAAGTGCAAAAAGATTTGTTTGTTTTATCGACTACACAAAAACTTTTGAAGCACAATAAGTTATTTGAAATATTACAGAAAACTCTCGATCTAGATTTGAAAGACCTCCGCCTGATCAGAAATCTGTACTGGGAACAAACTGCTGCTGTAAGAATAGATGGAGGAGTGAGTTAGTTTACAAAAATCAAGAGAGGCATTAGACAAGGGTGTGTTTTCTCCCTTGATTTATTTAATACTTTATTGTCGCCAAACAATTAGTACTAGAACGTACAATCATCACAGCGATATTTGAATCTGTGCTTCACACTCCTTAGATTATGAATATTAAATATTAAAAATTAGTAAATATTAAAAATTTAAATTATAAATCATAAATAAATAGAAAAATGGGAAGTAAGGTGGTGCAAAAAGAAATGAGAGGCAGGTCCGGATAATTGGAGGGTACGACCCAGATCTGGGTCAAGATCCGTTCAGCAGTCTTATCACAGTTGGAAAGAAGCTGTTCCCAAATCTGGCCGTACGAGTCTTCAAGCTCCTGAACCTTCTCCCGGAGGGAAGAGGGACAAAAAGTCTGTTGGCTGGGTGGGTCGTGTCCTTAATTATCCTGGCAGCACTGCTCTGACAGCGTGCGGTGTAAAGTGAGTCCATGGACGGAAGATTGGTTTGTGTGATGTGCTGCGCCCTGTTCACGATCTTCTGCAGCTTCTTTTGGTCTTGGACAGGACAACTTCCATACCAGGTTGTGATGCACCCTAGAAGAATGCTTTCTACGGTCCATCTATAAAAATTAGTGAGGGTTTTAGGGGACAGGCCAAATTTCTTTAGTTTCCTCAGGTGGGCCTACTTGGCAGTGAACTCTGCTTGGTTGGACCAAGTCAGGTCATTTGTGATATTGACCCCGAGGAACTTAAAGATTTTGACCTGTTCCACTTGGGCACCACTGGTGTGTACAGTGAAACAATATTACAAAAAATAAGAGACATTTTGGGAATTAAAATTGGTGAAAACATCAATAATTTCAGATATGCAGATGACAGTGTTAATTGCAAGTATGGAGGAAGAACTACAAAACTTAATTGATATAATTGTTAAAGAGATTGCAAAAATGGGTCTGTCTATCAATTGCAAAAAGACAGAATATATGGTGATATCCAGAAAGGAGAATCCTATCTACAGGCTGAGAATGAATGGGGAAGATATAAAACAAGTAAAGAACTTTTGCTACTTAGGAAGCTGGGTGACATCAGACAGCAGGTGCGACTTGGCCATCAAAAGAAGAATGGGGATGGCAAAAGACACCTTTACGAGAATGAAGAGTATACTAAACTAGGCATGACAATCCGCCTCAGAGTACTGAAATGTCATATTTATCCAGTTATGTTATATGGCTCAATGTTGGACAATATCTAGTAACATGATAAAACAAATTGTAGCAGCAGAAATGAGGTTTTTGAGGAGGATGCAAAGAATATCATGGACGAAACGAATATCTTACAAGGATTTATGAACAGAGCAAACACAAAGAGAAATAATGTGTGAGATCATGAAAAGGCAATGTAACTTCATTGGACGTGATTAGAAAAGGGGAGTTAAAATGCACGGTAATTATGGGAAAGATTGAAGGGAAGAAAGCAAGAGGAAGACAAAGACAAATGATGATGGAGACAGCAGCCAGAGAATTGGAAATGAATACGAATGAATTGATCCACTTGACCTGAAACAGGAGTGTGTGGGCCATGGTAGTCAAAGCTCAAACTGGGCATGGCACCTGATGATGATGATGATGATGATGGTCACAATTTAATACCTTTTGAGTAATGAGAAAAATTCAATGTGTTTTAAAGGTATCCTTTTCCCTGTGTCTACTTTGGTTTTGTCTATTTTTAAGTGAAAGATCTATTATTGATTACTTCTGTCAAGGTAACAAATAAGTAGTATTCAGTAAAGAATCAGGAGCCCCCAGAGCTGGAAAAGGATCATTCTTTAATTGATACGTGGGCTGTAATCAAGACCTATTTGAACTCTTATTCTAGTTTAAATATTTCAGCATGTACTAGATGGGCCAAATAGCCAGTTTTTTGCTATGTTTTTCCATTACTCTGATATTTTTTTTAAACTAAATGAGCAGGAGAACTAACAAATTAGTTCTTAAACTGGTCAATTTTCAATTCATGGTGTATAGCAAAATAAATGTAAATATTTTGTGCTTGGCATCCAGGCTTGCCTTGAACTGCAAATATATGAAGACTAATCATTGGCAGCTGAGCCTACATCTGCTTGTTTTGTGACATCCTTTCTTAGATTTCCAGGAGGTTGCACTGCACAACCAAGCACCATGCTTAATATGTTTCTTATTTAGGGTGCATGTACAGCTGGTTAGCAAACTTGTTCAAAATTCAGCCAAGCAGACCTCCCTTTTGTTGCTAGTTCCTCTTTGGTTAGAGTGCTGATTGAGAAATCTCTCAACTTGTGTGGATGAATGAATTTGAAAATTTTCTAGAGGTGTAAAGTTAACCCACCATTTTCACTGCCTCTGAGTCCTATTCCAAGTTAGTCTGGATGCTTTGTCCCAGATTTAGCCAACTCTTAAATATGAGCAGAGCACAGATACGTGACATTGGTGTGGACTGATTATCCTCTGATAACCTATTGGTTATTTGAATTCATTCATTTAGTTTTGCCAGGGTGAATCATCTCTATTATAATGCATTTTGGGAGTTCCCAAGTTTGTTTTTTGCACGTAAATGATATGAGGCTACAGCTTGAACCAGCAAAGTGTAAGTGCCAATACAAACCCTATTTAATGGTTGATTCTGGAATGGGTAGGTTATGCAGACTGCATCTGTTCTAGAACTTGGAATGAGAGATGAGCTGGTTGAAGCATATACAATTTTCTTCCGGAGTTTGACATGGTAGGTTTCGGGCTGATGTTTCCTCTGGAAATATTTGGATCAAGGGGTTAGCTATTCAAGATAACTAAAAAGGGATTTCTTTTCGCAGTAGGCAGTAAGACATTAGGAGAGGTTTGTCACCAAGTATTTTGAGACAGATCTATAGTTGTTGGATATCCTTAACACCAGGGGCCCCCAACCTTCTTGCGCTGCGGACCGGTTTAATATTGGCAATATTCTTGCGGACCGGTTGACCCGGGGGGTGGGGGGTTGCCAACGGACAAGAGTAGCAGTCAAATACTTTGTGTTTACCCCGAGAAAGACTACCATGACCATGAAGCCTTCTGCGGGCACCAGTGCTCATGCGTGATTTGCGCATGTGTGTACCTGCCGATTCTCCCCCCCTCCCCCCCCCCACAAATCGTTTTTGGCGATTCTGTTCGGCGGGGGGAGGGGGTGTTAATCACGACCGGAATATAGGTGATAAGTGGCTAATACACTCAGTTTCATTTCTAAAAGGGTTTATCTAACGAATTTAATATTAAACAAGCAGCGCATATTTTCCTTGCATGAATACAGTGATAAATCCATTATCAGGGGAAGACAGGGGAGCTTGAAGTAAGTGTTGAACGAACTTCCATTAGAAGTGGTAGAGGCAGGTTGGATATTATCATTTAAAGAAAAATTGGATAGGTATATGGATAGGAAAGGAATGGAGGGTTATGGGCTGAGTGCAGGTCGGTGGGACTAGGTGAGAGTAGCGTTCGGCACGGTCTAGAAGGGCAGAGATTGCCTGTTTCCATGCTGTAATTGTTATATAGTTAGGTAAGTCACTTATCAGTCAATAGCATCATAACATTTTAAGTAACATTTGGATATTAAACACACAGCACATATTTTCCCCGTATGAACATATAAAATCATTGCAACACACCAATATCGCTGAATCAGTGGGAGCTCTGGGCTTGTTTCCCTGCAACAAGCCGGTCCTATCGAGGGGTGATGGGAGACAGCGATACTCGAAGGGGGTTCCTTATGTCCAGTCTATTCCGCAATTTAGTTTTCATTGCAGAGATATGTTGGAAATGGAAGCAACATTTTCAGTGCTTTCGTGGCTATCTCAGGATACTTAGCCTTGAGTTTGATCCAGAATGCCGGCGGAGATGTTATGTCAAACATACTTTTCAGCTTGCTGTCATTTGCAAGCTCGGAGTTGATCTTCCCGCACTGACATGGATGACGTGTGCGTGATGACCTCGCGTGCGTTCAAACTCAACAGTGGCCGTGACAGGGAATGAGGAAAGGTGCAGCTGACTCCTATCGCCAAATCATATCGTTCCTCACGGCCCGGTAGCGTATGCTCTGCATACGGTTGGGGACCGCTGCTTAACATGTTAATCATTTTGGTCCACCAAATATTTGCTAGCTTTGAGGGTGTGGCAAAAAATTTTAAAAATCTATTCCTTGTTCGTTCTTGATTCAGCAATGGGCAGTATTCACAGACAAAGGAGACACTGTTATCGCAATAGAATCAGGTTTAATATCACTAGTATATGTTGTGAAATTAGTTGTTTTCCAGCAGCGGAGTGGTGCAGTGCATAAAACGAAACTATAAACTACAAGAGTTGGTAGTGGTACAGAAACAGCAGGAAAAAAAAATCCAGAAATTGCTTACATTTTGGTAAGTGCAATTCCACTGGCTTCCTGAACCTTAGATTATTTCTGTTAAAAGGAGAGCTGTGTCCAAGCTGCTTAATGCACTTCTAGAGTGTGAGAACAAGTCCTGGAGCTCTCCATAAAGATACTGGGAAAGATAAATCATGATAGAAAGGAAAGCATTCTACAGATTTGTACCATTAAAATAGCTTTTTGATCGTCCTAGAGTAATAGAGCATGGAACTGAGGCCTTCAGCCCAATCGCTCTGTCAACACAGTGTCCTCCTTGCCAGTCCCAGTTGCACATGCCTGCCTCACTACTTCCTCTGTCCTCTTAATCCAGGTATTCACTGCCCTCTCTAAAGAAGTTGGCTCTCAAGTTTCTTGAGTCTCTCCCCTCTCCTTGCATTGGTGCTTCTAGTTTTGGGCTCTCCAACCCTGGAGTAGACAGTGACCATCCACCTTTTCCATACTGCTCTTGATTTTGAGGCTGCTACTCATTCTTCTGCATTCAAAGGAATAAAGGTCCAACAAGGTCAGTGATTCCCTATATCTCATACCCTTTAGAGCAGGCTGTACCTTCAGCTTGACTGTCTTTCCTATGACAGGGTGTCCAAAACTACACAAAATACTCCAAATGTTGTTGCTTCAGTGACTTGTAATGTTTTGTTCCTATGTGCCAAATGCCTTCACCAACTTGTGTATTTGTGTGGCTGCTTTCAGTTAAATCCTATACCCCTTCCCAAACACTTATCCATGCCCTGCCATTCGCTGTATAGCTCCTACACCGGAAGTCCAAAATGCATCTTCTCTTGCTTATCCAAGTTCAAATCAATTTGCCATTCCTCAGCCCACCTCTGTAACTGGTCAAGACTGGTAATTCATTGTAATCTGCTTCACCATCAACAAGACCCTCTAGTTTAATATTGTCACCAAGCTTTCTATTGTGTCATTTATATTCATGACCAAATCATAGCAGGTGTGATAGTGGGGTGCCTCACTAGTTACAGGCCTGCAGTCAGAGAGTAGACCTTCAACCATCACACTCTGCTTCCTATCACATTCTGACTCCACCTGCTAACTCCCCCTGAATCTGATTTAGCCAAACATTCCAGAACAGCCTGCTATTCAGGCCTTCCTGAACTTTGTGTAGATAGCTTTCACTGGCTAGCATCAACTATCCCTTTAGTTTCCTCTTTGGAAAAGATTTGTAGGACTCAAAACCATGCTGCCCATTCCTGATCAGGCCTTCGTTATCCAAGTGGTGGTAGATGTTACTCAGAATTCCCTCCAGTAACTGGAGTCAGGCTGACCAGCCTGTAATTCTCCAGCTTGGCCTATCCTTGCAACCTTTTTGAACATCAGGCACTGTCTAACTTTACTGCCAAAAATCTCTGCGATTTCTTCCCTGGCCTTCCATAAAGTCCAGGGCTGAACTTGGTCATGCCTGGGGATTTGCCCACCTTAAAGTTGCTAGTACCTCCTTCCTGTCTTCACTACTTACTACCCTCATTTTTATTCTCCAAGGAGAAATAGACCTTTCAAAATCTCAGCCATCTCCTGCAGCTCCATGCATAGGCAGCTTTGTCCTTTGAGGATTATTGCTATTGGCATGACTTGTGCTGTATGTACAGTGGATTCTGGTGTTGATCGAGAAAATTGCCAGGATTCCCTTAGTTTATTTGGGACACTACTATGCCACCTAATTGGGACAGGAGACTTTTAACTGAGTAGGTTCTAGTGTCAGCCAAACATAGTTATACACTATTGTGCTTGGAACGTTTTTTAAATAGCATCAGTTGCATGTTCATTTTCAAAAAGCAGTGATTTTTGTCGCTGATCATTAGCAGGAAATAAGCAGTAACACAATTCTGAACTGTTTTGTTTACTGCGGTTTCAAGCGTTCAGGCTTGGAGATGCCAGAAAAGGTTGGGAGTCAACAAGCTAGGAACTACATAGAATTTGATGGTAACATACAAATGAGTCAGAGAATGCAATTGTTGATAGCTTTCAAAGTTGATAGTCCATTTTCTGCACTAGGTGTCTAATAATTTTGTTCTGCGTGTATCCTGGATGAATTCGTCTGTCGATAACTGTTAGGAGCTGAAGCGGTTTTGTAATACTGTAGTACTCTTTTATACCTTTGAACTATTTTCATGAAAGTTAATGGGGCGGGGGGCTCTGCAACTTTAAATTTATGATTATTTCAGAAGACCTGTCCTGGGCCCAGCATGTAAGTACAATTACAAAGAAATCACATCAGCTTCTCTACTTCCTCAGCTAAAGACGACTTGCTAACTAAAGATTTTACAAACTTTTGTAGATGTATGGTGGAGAGTGTATTGACTAGCTGCATCAAGGCTTGGTATGGAAACAGCAATGCAGTGGAGGCTACCTCAGTGAATGTATTTAAGACAAGGTTGGATAGATTTTTGCATTGGGGAATTGAGGGTTATGGGGAAAACCTTGATCTTATTGAATGGTGGAGCAGGGATCGACCAGATGGCCTACTCCTGCTCCTATTTCTAATATTCATATTCTCTTGAACAGAAAAGCTTATAAAAGTAGTGATTATGGCCCAGTCCATCACTGGTAAAGCCTTCCCCGCCGTTGAGCACATCTAGACGAAGCATTGTTGCATCCATCATCAGGGTACCCCACCATCCAGGTCATGATCACTTGCTGTTGCCATTAGGAAGAAGGTACAAGAGCCTCAGGACTCACCAGCAGGTTCAGAAACAGTTGTTACTTCTGAACCATTAGGCTGTTGAACCAGAGGGGATAACTTCATTCAACTTTACTTGCCCATCACTGAAATGTTCCCACAATCTATGCAGTCACTTTCAAGAACTCTTCATCTCATTCTTCATTTTTTATTTGTTGTTGTTGTTATTATGACTTTAGTTTTTTTTCTTAACTCCAGCTAGTAAAACCTGAGGTATGGGCATTGTCAAGGACTTGCATTCCTCAATTGCCTGAACCATTTGGATGACTCTAGTGGTGTTTAGTTTGTGGTTTTCATAGATATTGCTGTGTAGGCCTTATTGTTTAATGCTGTTGTGTAGTGTCTTAATTATTATTTCATTTTTCTTTCCATTTACAGTTTCTTTTGCACACTGTTGATGTGGTCTTTCATTGATTCTCCTGGTTATTGGATTTGTCCGTCTGCAAGAGAATGAATCTCGGGGTTGTATATGGTGCCATCTGTGTACTTTGATACATTTACTTTGAACTTCAGCTAATTGGCACACTGGGCCAAATGTACTGGTCCTGATGTGAGCTAATGATTGTTTTTGACTGCTCTTTTACCTCTAGTTAAATCTCGCCCCCCTCTGTACCTTAGTGAACCCAGATTATTTACCTTCAATCAAAAGTAGTTCCTCCATGTTTTCATGCAGGATACTACTTCTGAACAGACCTGGAATCTGTTCTTTCCCTTAAAAAGAAACTTAACAGCAACAAATAAATCAAAAGGACCAGACTGAGCATTCCACTCCCTGGACCTGTAAATGGCTATTTTTGCGTGAAGACAGGGCACCCTAAAAAATGTCATAGTTGGCCACTTCTATCTCATACCAGATTTTGTAGGATTGAAACATGGTGGACTAGAATGCAGGGTTCTGCAGCTGCTCATCCAAGCCACACATATTACAGACCAGGTCTGGTCATTGAACCTGCCTTTATAAAGTGCACACTTTCACAAGATTTCTAAGTACGAAGTTTCGAAGTGTGTATATAGTATAAATCCTCAGATTTGTCCTCCATCAGGCAGCCATGAAACAAAGAAACACCATGGAACATATTTAAAGAAAACATAAAACAACCATGTGAATAAAAGAACAAATCGCACAAACAGCAAAAGTGAGCAAATAGCACCAAGCATCAAACCACAGTGTCCTTGAAACTTTTCTTTTTTTTATATGTATAATCTTTTCCATTTTTTTAGTGAGTAAAGCTATCTTAATAATAGTGATTGAATACTAATTTCCATGTATCTCTTGTCCATTTCTTTCTGGTCCAAAATTTCCCCAGATCTTTACTTGTGTTAATTCCACATTTTCCAAAAGAAAGAACAGTAAATATTCGAGCCAAGGGTGCTTATGTTAACACCATTATTATGTTGATGAGACAAACAGTATAAACCATTAGGAGAGTCATCTAAAGTCTGCTCGCTGTGGGGTTATAAATTCAATCCATTTATTCGAAATTTGATAAAAATTTGTCCTTTTGAATTCTGAGAGGAGGTTATCTTTTCCATTTTAAATATTTCCAAAATGATTTCATGCCAGTCTTCTAACGTAGGTGATGTTGGATTTAACCACTTTCTGGTGATTGATTTCTTACTTGCCGCTAAAAGGGCCTACAGCAGCTTTATATCTTTCTTCTGTTCCAAAAACAATATATGCCCCAAGTAGAGAGTCTCAGAGTTCAGAGGTATCTGAGTCTTAAATACCTTCCCAATATAAACTTAATTTAGGGCAATCCCTAAAAATATGGAAATGATTTACCTCCTTGGAGCCACACCTTCTCCAACACGCCACGTTTGTGTCTTTATATTTTTCCTGGTATGGGGTCTTGAGGTATGTTATATTTTTCCAACAATGTTCTTTCCAAATCAAAAACCACTGGAAGCTGCATATTTTCCCCCGAGCCTCCTCTGAAAGTACTAACCTACTAACCCCGCTTCTTTCTCTCACTTCTCTTTAATATACAATGTGTTTTCATTTTTGTCATGAGAGGTGGCATTATATAATCGAGAAGTTGATTTACTTGGTATTGAACTGTAAGCTGAATTCAGAATCTTGAAAAAATTCTATAAACCCCATTTCCAGAAAAGTTGGGATATTTTCCAAAATGCAATAAAAACAAAAATCTGTGATATGTTAATTCATGTGAACCTTTATTTAACTGACAAAAGTACAAAGAAAAGATTTTCAATAGTTTTACTGACCAACTTAATTGTATTTTGTAAATGTACACAAATTTAGAATTTGATGCCTGCAATACCCTCAACAAAAGTTGGGACAGAGTTAAAATAAGATGGAAGAGTGCACAGAAAAGTCATGCTACTGTGACAATTATAGCCACCTGGGCTCAGGAGTACTTCGGAAAACCATTGTCACTCAACACAGTCCGTCGCTGCATCCAGAAATGCAACTTGAATCTGTATTACGCAAGGAGGAAGCCATACATCAACTCTATGCAGAAATGCTGGCGAGTTCTCTGGGCCCAAGCTTATCTCAGATGGACCGAAAGACTGTGGAACCGT
Source organism: Mobula birostris (assembly GCF_030028105.1). Classification (NCBI taxonomy): domain Eukaryota; kingdom Metazoa; phylum Chordata; class Chondrichthyes; order Myliobatiformes; family Myliobatidae; genus Mobula; species Mobula birostris. The sequence goes on from NC_092394.1 coordinate 59,242,667, forward strand.
GTGCTGTGGTCAGATGAGTCCACATTTCAGCTAGTTTTCGGAAAAAATGGGCGTCGAGTTCTCCGTGCCAAAGATGAAAACGACCATCCAGATTGTTATCAGCGAAGGGTGCAAAAGCCAGCACCTGTTATGGTATGGGGGTACATCAGTGCCCACGGCATGGGTGAGTTGCATGTATGTGAAGGTACCATTGACTCTGAGGCGTATATTAGGATTTTAGAGAGACATGTGTTGCCATCAAGGCAACATCTCTTTCCGGGATGTCCATGCTTATTTCAGCAGGACAATGCCAGACTACATTCTGCACAGGCTACAACAGCGTGGCTTTGTAGACACAGAGTGCGTGTGCTTGACTGGCCTGCTGCCAGACCAGATCTACCTCCTATTGAAAATGTATGGCGCATCATGAAGAGGAGAATCAGACAACGGAGACCACGGACTGTTGAGCAGCTGAAGTCTTGTATCAAGCAAGAATGGACAACATTTCCAATTGCAAATCTACTATAATTAGTATCCTCAGTTCCAAAACGATTAAAAAGTGTTACTGAAAGGAAAGGTGATGTAACACAATGGTAAACATGCTTCTGTCCCAACTTTTGTTGAGTGTGTTGCCGCCATCAAATTTTAAATTTGTGTATATTTACAAAATACAATTAAGTTGGTCAGTAAAACTATTGAAAATCTTTTCTTTGTACTTTCGTCAGTTAAATAAAGGTTCATGTGAATTAACATATCACAGATTTTTGTTATTGCATTTTGGAAAATATCCCAACTTTTCTGGAAATGGGGTTTATAATTCTACTGTTGATAAGTCTGTATATCTACAATTCTGGTTAACATGATGTCATACTTGAAGGTACCTAAAAAAAAAAAGTCATTGTGTTCTAGGCCATGTTTGTCCTGCAGGGATTGAAACTTTGTAATACACTTTTATGTGTGAATGAGAGGTAGGTTGTAAGACCTTTCTTTATCCACAGTTCAAATCTTTTATCTCCTCTGCTGGGAAGAAATTCGCTATCAAAAGCACACCATCTGAAAAGTTTTAACATGTTATTGATTCCACATGAATTAGCCACCTTCTGCCATACTTTTATGTGAGATTTATCCAGCTGTTTTTAATCTTTAACAATTGGGCCATCAATCCTTTGTGCGCATTTGAGGCCTGTAGTGGGAATCTCAATCAATCCAAATTCTATTTCTTTCCATCTAGCCTTATATTTCCTATTGCACCAATATAACAGAGGGGTTATCTGTGAAGCATAAAAACAATTTCTCAAACAAGGAAGTGCCATACCTCCTCCTTCCTTTCCTAACTGTAAGGTGTTAAATCGGATTCTAGGTTTCTTTCCTTGCCAGATAAAGTGGGAAATCCATTTGTCCCATTCCCTGAATTGATTATCGTCCACCTCCACAGGTAAAGTCCGGAAAAGGTAAAGTAACCGAGGGAGAATATTCATTTTTATGGTATTTATCCTTGAATTTAAAAAGGGGATAAGATTCCACCTGTGTATATCTGCTTTTTTCTCTGAAATTAATGGCCCATAATTTACCTGTGATGATGTTGAAAGATCTTTTGGCAGGGTTATTCCTAAATATTTTAATGATTTAGCTTCCCACTTAAGATCATATGTATCCTGCAGTTTTTTGGATGCTGTATAATTTAAGGACAAAACCTGCGTTTTCTTTACATTAATTTTATATCCTGATATTTTCCCAAACTCATCCAACAGTATAAACAATCCTATAAATGATTGTTTTCACCCCAGTGTATCACCCCAGCCTGTGAGTCGGCTGGGGTGATATACTGCGTCCGGTGTTCCCGATGTGGCCTTCTATATATTGGCGAGACCTGACACAGACTGGGAGATCATTTCACTGAATACCTATGCTCTGTCCGCCAGAGAAAGCAGGATCTTCCAGTGGCCACACATTTTAATTCCACATCCCATTCCTATTCTGATATGTCTATCCACGGCCTCCTCTATTGTAAAGATGAAGCCACACTCAGGTTGGAGGAACAACACCTTATATTCCGTCTGGGTAGCCTCCAACCTGATGGCATGAACATTGTCTTCTCAAACTTCCGCTAATGCCCCACCTCCCCCTCGTACCCCATCTGTTATTTCTTTATACACACATTCTCTCTCTCTCTCTCTCTCTCTCTCTCTCTCTCTCTCTCTCTCTCTCTCTCCCCCCCCCCCCTTTTTTCTCCCCCTGCCCCCCTCACTATACCCCTTGCCCATCCTCTGGGTTCCCACCCTCCCCCTTTCTCCCTCGGCCTCCTGTCCCATGATCCTCTCATATCCCTTTTGCCAATCAACTGTCCAGTGCTTGGCTCCATCCCTCCCCCTCCTGTGTTCTCCTATCATTTTGGATCTCCCCCTTCCACTTTCAAATCTCTTACTAGCTCTTTCAGTTAGTCCTGACGAAGGGCCTCGGCCTGAAACGTCGACTGTATGTCTTCCTAGAGATGCTGCCTGGCCTGCTGCATTCACCAGCAACTTTTATGTGCATTGCTTGAAATTCCAGCATCTGCAGATTTCTTCGTGGTTTTTTCTGGTTCACTCAAATAGACTAAAACGTCATCTGCGAATAGCACCACCTTCTGTTCAATCCCTGCCACCTTGATACAGTTTACAATTTCGCTCTGTCTGATTAGTTGGGCAAGAGGTTTAATGTATAGTGCAAAAAGGAGAGGAGAAATTGGGCATCCCTGTCTAGTTCCTCTCTCCAAAATAAGTCAGAGAGGTCCCCATTTATCTTAATTGGAGCTGTAGGGCTGTCATATAAAGTATGGATTACTTTAAACTTTTCTTGAAAGCCGTATCTTCCCAACACTCTGTATAGGAGTACCCAGCTAACTGAATAAAAAGCTTTCTCAGCGTCTAATCCCACTACCATTGTCTCTGTCCCGTTCTTAATAACCTGTTCTAGTATGTGTTAAGTTCTCCTTATGTTGTCCTGAGTTTCTCTTTCCTGAATGAATCCAGTCTAGTCTAAGTAGGTGAAGCCAGGTAGAAGCTTTTCCGGTCTATAAGCTAATATAGATGTAAATAATTTGTCCAAATTAAGAACACTGATTGGCCGGTAGTTTTTTCTCCAAAAATACTTTATTCGGAAGTATTACAATATAAAGTTGTATACATATATTAAAAAAAAATTTGTTGACCCTGAGTCATTCAATAATAAAGTTATTTACAATAAAATTATGCGTTGACTCTCTTCATATACAAATGAAAGGTGTTTACAATAAATCGTTTATTTACTCATTTGGTCAAGAGTTAAGACTTATTTACAATAAAATTATCAACAACAAAGGCAGCCGTTGGCTCTAACTCCTTTTCCAAATTAACAATTCCACCCACTCCTGGGGCACCATGTTGATTCATCTGTCCACACCGCTGATGGGGGTTATTCTGCTCCCCACCCGACCCCTCACACGGGTGATGAACCTTAAATTGTGGTCCTTCCCCACCGGGCCTTCGCAGTGGCAGCACCAAGCTTGAGTGCATCCCTCAGCACGTACTCCTGCAGGTGAGAGCGAGCCAGTCGGCAGCATTCAGTCACACACATCTCCATTTGCTGGCAGACCACCAGGTTTCGGGCAGACCAAAGCGGGTCTTTCACCGAATTGATGATCTGCCAGCAGCACCGGATGTTTGTCTCCGTGTGCATCCCTGGGAACAGCCCGTAGATCACGGAGTCCTCGGTAACGCAGCTGCTGGGCATGAATCTTCGCACTGTCCCTTCCATTCTCCTCCACACCTTCTTGGCGAACCCACAGTGTGCAAAGAGGTAAGCCACGTAATTACCACATTCTAGTTTGTCTTTACCCTCTTTAAGAATAACTGAGATAATCGCCTTTCTCCAGGAAGGTGGAATTCCTCCTCTCTCTAAGATCCAATTACAGGTGTTAAGTAATAATGGAACTAACTGTGACTTCAGTGGTTTGTTCCACTCTGAGGTAAACCTATCAGAGCCTGGAGACTTTCCAGCCTTTAATCTAGAGATGGCCGTGTCCAGTTCTTTGGCAGTTACTGGTTCTAATAGGCATTCATTTTGTAAATCTGTGAGCTTGGGTAGATCTAAAGAATTCAGGAAAGTGTCTATATAGGGCTCATTGGAGGCCTGGGGTTGGGAGTACAGCTCTCCATAATATGTTTCAAAACTCTTGAATTTCCCTTATTGTATTCTCCACAAGCTTTGTTTTTGGATTCTTTATTTTATGAATTGTATTGTCTGCTTGTTGTTTACGTAATTTATATGCTAATAATCTAGCTGATTTTCCTCCTACTTCATAATTCTTTTGTCTCAGGTAAAGAAAGTTTCCTTGAGTTTCCAATGTGTATATATCATCAATTTCACTTGCACTTCCTTAATTTCCTGTTTTAAATTAGAACTAATTTTGTTGCTACCTACAACTTGAAGTTGTTTTAATTTTCCTTGAAGGTCTGCTAATTTTTGTGCATTGAATTTTTTTCATGTGAGTAGTAATGGAAATAATTTTCTCTCTCAGTACAGCTTTCGATGTATCCCATAAGATCACTAGTGATGTTTCTCCCATGTCATTATGGTCTAAGTATTCTTTGATTTCTCCCCTTAATTTCCCCATTACTTTTGGGTTATTGAGTATATGTGAATTTAACCTCCATAGTGTTTTCCTCATTTTCGTTTCCAGAATTAGAGACATAGAGTCTGAACTGTGGTCCGACAGATCAATTGTTGCAATATTACACTCTTTTATCCTGAATCTATCTGTGTTAAATATTTTAAATGTTTATCCTCGAATAAGCTGAATGAGGAAAGAATAATGCATATAATCTTTACTAGTGGGGTGTAATTCCCTCCACACATCTCTAATTCCCAGCTCCTCCATCAATGAATTCACCTTCCTAGTCAGAGGTTTATTCTGAATAACTGTTCTCGAAGAATCTAATGCAGGGCTTAACCTAATATTAAAATCCCCTCCGCAGATTACTACCCCTTGAGAGCTGACCATTAGGTCAAAAATGTGTCTATAGATTGACCATTCACAACCTGGTGGAGCATAAACATTCAACAATGTTATTTCAGTACCTTTTATTCTTCCTGTAATTTTTACAAATTGTCCATGTCTTTAGTCTCTGAAATATGTTCATAATTATGAGAAGTTGATATTAAAGTAGCTGCTACTCTTTTGTGGCCCAATTTATATGATGAATAAAATACATGCTTAAAGCCCATTCTTTTTAATTTTTCATGTTCGGATTGGCTCGTGTGCCTTTCCTGAAGGAAAGCTATTTGTGCCCTCTTTTTTTTCCAATTTAGACTCTTCTTGTCTTGTCATCTTCAGAAGTTTTCGGATGACTCTGCCATAGTTGGATGCATCAGCAAGGGAGATGAGGCTGAGTACAGGGCTGCGGTAGGAAACTTTGTCACATGGTGTGAGCAGAATTATCTGCGGCTTAATGTGAAAAAGACTAAGGAGCTGGTGGTGGACCTGAGGAGAGCTAAGGTACTGGTGATCCCTGTTTCCATCCGGGGGTCAGTGTGGACATGGTGGAGGATTACAAATACCTGGGGATACGAATTGACAATAAACTGGACTGGTCAAAGAACACTGAGGCTGTCTACAAGAAGGGTCAGAGCCGTCTCTATTTCCTGAGGAGACTGAGGTCCTTTAACATCTGCTGGACGATGCTGAGGATGTTCTACAAGTCTGTGGTGGCCAATGCTATCATGTTTGTTGTTGTGTGCTGGGGCAGCAGGCTGAGCGTAGCAGACACCAACATAATCAACAAACTCATTCATAAGGCCAGTGATGTGGGGATGGAACTGGACTCTCTGACGGTGGTGAAAAGAGGATGCTGTCCAAGTTGCATGCCATCTTGGACAATGTCTCCCATCCACTACATAATGTACTGGATGGGCACAGGAGTACCTTCAGCCAGAGACTCATTCCACCGAGATGCAACACAGAGAGTCATAGAAAGTCATTCCTGCCTGTGGCCATCAAACTTTACAACTCCTCCCTTGGCGGGTCAGACACCCTGAGCCAATAGGCTGGTCCTGGACTTATTTCCTGGCATAATTTACATATTACTATTTAACTATTTATGGTTTTATTACTATTTATTACATGGTGCAACTGTAACGAAAACCAGTTTCCCCCAGGATCAATAAAGTATGACTATGACTATCTTATTTCTCTTAATTGGATTCAAAACCCCATTTACATTATAGGAAATTATTTTTACCAGTTCAATTTGCATTTACCTCTAATAGAAAAACACTCTCCTTTTCTAAACCAACAGTGAGCAATCCTTCCTCAACAGTAAACCAGAACTTAAAACCAAATCCTAGGCATTTTTGAACATAGAACATTTGAAAATTTTCCCCGTCTTCCAACAGTGAGGGCTGAGCACCGACCTGCCTCAGTTCAGAGGGATAACCCCCATCTCCAGTCTGTGTTAGAGGACCCTCTGCACTGTGAACAGTCATAGAGAATTCTCTTCTTTTCATGTCTCGACCATATTGCTATCATTCAAGTTATTCCATCTAGATTATTTTCGATTATCAGCTTTCATTTTACCTTTAAGTCTGATTTACTCTCTTCAGACATTTCCCTTAATTAATCTGTACTCTCTGTACGTTCACGTCTGAACTCTGACACTCTGGTTCGAGTGCAGCATCCTCGCCGCACTGGCTGCCATGACCACTGCCGAATCTTCTCCAGTAGCAACTCGGATTGGGTGATAACTTTTATGGGTAGACCCCGAACCGCCAGATCCAACGTTGCCTCTTCCACTGTAGCGTCGGTTCCTTGTCCCTTTGTCGTAAAAGACTCTTAGCCAAGCTGGATATAGGGTCTGAAATCTGATGTTGTTTTCCTTCAGGACCCTCCGTGTTTCCGCGTATTCCTTCCGTCTGGCAAGGATCCCCCATATGTAATCATGGTCTGAACTGATTTTACAGTTGTTCCACATAAAGCCTTTCTTTTGCCATGCCAGTTTAAGCACTTCTTCCTTCATTCTGTAACTGAGAAATCTGACTAGAATCGATCTGGGCTGGGCATCTGCCGGGGGTTGTGGTGCCAACGTGCGGTGGGCCCTTTCCATCTGTAGGTCTTTTGCGTTTGGTATTTCAAGGTTCTCTCTAAGCAGCTTCTCCACAAAGGGAATCACCAATCCAAGTTTACCTTCAGCTCCTTCGGGAATTCCGCAGATCCTCACATTTTCCCTTCTTGGTCTATTAGCTTCCACTGGAGCTGCTCTTGTAGCTTCAGCATTTCTCCTATCACTTCCTCTGCGTTCTGCAGCCTCTCATCAGTCCCTACAATCCTCACTTCAGCTTCATCTAACCTCAGATTAGTTTTTCCTATTTCTCCTTTAATATCTTCCAGCTGTTTGTTGATATCTTGTCGGAAATCACGAATCTCTCCAAGAATCAAAGTGAGATTCACAGATTCTTCTGCATTATCTCCATCCCGTTGAGGAGCTAGGCCCCTCGTCTTGCTGCGTCTTTTTATACTAATCAGCCTTCTGAGCGGACTTTTTATTCTTGTACTTGAACTCCATCCTTGCCCCCTTTATTGATATAGTTATACAATACTAAATATTTGTCTAATTTCGACTTTGAGGCAGTTTACGTTCTTTTTTGTCAAGAGACCTTTTCCTATGCTGCCATTCTCTTGGTGACCCAGAAGTCCTCCCATCCCTGAAACTTTTCAAGAGCCACATCCACAGAGTTAGTTCAGTTTACTACCACTGTGTCGGTGACATCAGGCTTCAGCTGCAGAGCCTCTACTGTGCTGAGGCGCCTTGATCAAATTGCGCACACAGCAAAAAAAAAGTAACCAGAACACATGGAGCATAAACTAGAGAGTTCCACAGCCACTTGCTGTGTTGAGACAATCAAACCTGCAACAACTTTTGAGGGCAGCAAGAGGGAAACCGGTCAAATGCAGTTGGATGGTACTGAGCACCCACTCGTCTTCTGCTCTCGTCCTCATCGATTTCAGTCAGCGAGGAGTAATGGGTTTACGTGCTGCCATTAGGAAATGATGGTTGGACCCTCCACTCTCAATCTTGCCAGGCTTTCCCAGGAGTTAGCAGAAGCGAAAATCAGCCCAAAACTCCAAATGTAAATTGCCATTTGGTCGCTGGCACTATCTTCTTCCATCAACACTGCACCTCAACTGGTAGTGAAAGGGCAAAGGCTTTTGTACCCAAGGGCCTCAGTGCAGACTTATCAATGGGGGCATCTCTCACTGCTAGATTTTAGTCATACAATGATGTATGGGTGACACATGGGTGAGGAAGTGGAGTCGGAAGGACAATCTTTTACGGGACACCTGCTGTACTAAATCAAAGTCTTAGGCACTGTATATTTTTATATAAATTTTATTTTAGGTTTTTTATCTTTTGAATTAGTATGTCAGTAGAAAAGAAAGTTTGCCAAAGTTAAATATTACATAGAATTTTTAAATATTTTCTTAAAGTAAGTAAAATTAAGTAATAGACCACTTTTCAAATAAAAAGTTGATTACTTTGTAGGTGCATGATTGAAGAAAGATAAACGGGTGCTATTGATCAGTGATGTAATGAGTTGAATGTGCTAAACCAACTGAAAAAAATGGATGTAGAAGGAATCAAACTGGATGACAAGTCGCCATATCAAGACATAAAGTGGTCATCCTGTATCAGCAGAGTCTCTCCCAAGCAGCAATTTTGTGGCAGACTGGAGTTTCAAGATGTGCTGTTCCAGCTCTACTGAAGAAGCACAAGAAAACTGGCAAGACCGAGGTCCAGAAAAGCAGTGGTCGGCCATGGAGCAGACGAAAGATACATTAAACTGCTCTCCCTTCTCACTGAGAAGTCCAGCACTGCTCTAGGCTCTGAACCCTCAGAAATTACTGGAACCCAAGTACGCCCCTCTACAGTCCGGAGAAGTCTTGTCAGAAGTGGTCTTCATGGAAGGGTTGCTGACTGAACCAATGAAGTGGAAACAAAGCCAAGAGATACACTCTTGCATAAGAACACAAGGCTAGCCTGCTGAACAAAGGCAGTAAGTGCACTGGACTGATTTGACTCAAACAGGAGGCAGTTTGTCTGCAGGTGAACTGGAGAGTGCTACGTGGATATGTCTGCAGCCAACAGTGATGCATAGTGGAGGTTCCCTGCAGGTTTGGGGCTGCACTTCTACAAATAGATTTGGTGATCTGGTCAGAATTCCTGAAGTGCTCAATGCTGTTAAATACAAGCAGATTCTCATCTATCATGCAATACCATCAGGAAGGAGTCTGATCGGTCCCAACTTCATTCAGACTTGTTATTACATTTAAATCATCTTGATTTTACAGAATTATTTTGTGCCTGACCTTTGCACAGTACTGTGTGTAAAGTAAAATGGCAGCAAAGAATGACAAAGTTGCTCAGTAAATACTCAAAACTTTTATTTTTATTTTTGATAACTGCTCAAAAATATCCCAGGGTAAATGAGCACTATTTGACTCACTAACTGAATTGCCTCTAACATTGCAGTGATGACTTTAATCCTATTAATCACCTGTGGATGCTTATTCCATATTTCTTTATTGGCGTTTAGTTATCCAGATGCTCCTTGCCATTCTGGATCTTCACCTTGATCCCTTTCGTCTGTTTCTGTCTCCCCACCACCCCCAGTACACTTAAACTTGTATTGCTTCATAATCTTTGCCAGAATCTATCAAGCTGGTTCTGATTTATTGCAGACTGTTTTGTTAATTTCTGATTATTTTAATGTTCTCCTGAGCCATATCCTTGGGCACCTGCCCTATTTAATTCGAATGTATTACTCATTCAGTTAGATTGTAGGCCTTCTTACTGTGTTTTTCATTGTATATTAATATAGTGAATTTTAAATCTGCATACTATTATGAATTACAATATAAATTATTTTGCATTTGTAATCCTTTATAAATATGTCTTTAATACCTCCATTCCACCCCCCCCCCCACCCCAAGTAGGACTGAAACTTTGAAGCAGCTTCATTTCAGTAAGTGTGTTGCTCTTTCCTTGAGCAACAGATGGTTCCGCCTTCTATCCTGTTGGCCATATCTTTCAGTTCTGTCAGTCATGCAATAGCCCAGTAGTACTTGGTTGCTCGGGGTTCCAGGGTGGAACATGATTTGGCATTACAACCAGACTTGCATGTTCTTGGTTTAGCTACCTCGTTCCTGCCTGTTTGTGCAGCTGGTAGTGTTACTTTATTCATTGCTTTTACTTTTACCTTCACTGAGTGTCATTTGGTTTTGTTTACTGGTTTAGAAAGTGTATGACAAGATGTGCTAGAAATCAGCCTAGGCTGGAACCAGCGAAGTTTGTTTACTCTTGGATGATGAATATTTTTAATCTTGTCTCTGATCTTGAAAGGCATTCAATTCACAAACATTTCAGAATGGCCAAAAATGCTCACTTTAGGAGTGATGTTCGCATTCTGAAAAATAATTAAAGCTAATGATTGAATAGCCAATTTTGCCAAGGCATGGATTATAATTTGTGCCTGACGATGCGAAATATAATTTGACAAGTAAGCAATTTTATGTTGGAGCTCGTACTGCAGTTTAAGAATAAAGTACTTTTTTTTCTCAACATATCAATTTTCCATAGTTCTATGTGTTCATTTTGGTGAAAGGGAGTCAGTTCCTCAAGCTCCTTTTGTTATGGCTAATTTGATATTGATCGGCCACTCTGGAAACTGTCAGAATTCTGTGTTACATTTTTATGCTGTACTGTGTTTTACCAAGATGACTTTCTCTGGACAAGTTGCTGATCGGATCTCGGACATATCAGGATACTACTTGTACAAGAATAAGGGTGTCATTCCAAAGTGAAAATCGTAACTGTAGATGCTGGAAACAGGTGAGGCAGCATCATTGGGGAGTGGAGAAGGGGCAGTGGAGCTTAAAATCTCAGGTCAAACCCTTGTATCAGAACTGGGAATGAGAAAATGAGTTAACTTACATAGAAAATAGGTGCAGGAGTAGGCCATTCGGCCCTTTGAGCCTGCACCGCCATTTATTATGATCATGGCTGATCATCCAACTCAGAACCCCGCCCCAGCCTTCCCTCCATACCCCCTGACCCCCGTAGCCACAAGGGCCATATCTAACTCCCTCTTAAATATAGCCAATGAACTGGCCTCAACTGTTTCCTGTGGCAGAGAATTCCACAGATTCACCACTCTCTGTGTGAAGAAGTTTTTCCTAATCTCGGTCCTAAAAGGCTTCCCCTCTATCCTCAAACTGTGACCCCTCGTTCTGGACTTCCCCAACATCGGGAACAATCTTCCTGCGTCCAGCCTGTCCAATCCCTTTAGGATCTTATACGTTTCAATCAGATCCCCCCCTCAATCTTCTGAATTCCAACGAGTACAAGCCCAGTTCATCCAGTCTTTCTTCATATGAAAGTTCTGCCATCCCAGGAATCAATCTGGTGAACCTTCTTTGTACTCCCTCTATGGCAAGGATGTCTTTCCTCAGATTAGGGGACCAAAACTGCACACAATACTCCAGGTGTGGTCTCACCAAAGCCTTGTACAACTGCAGTAGTACCTCCCTGCTCCTGTACTCGAATCCTCTTGCTATAAATGCCAGCATACCATTCGCCTTTTTCACCGCCTGCTGTACCTGCATGCCCACTTTCAATGACTGGTGTATAATGACACCCAGGTCTCGTTACACCTCCCCTTTTCCTAATCGGCCACCATTCAGATAATAATCTGTTTTCCTATTTTTGCCACCAAAGTGGATAACTTCACATTTATCCACATTAAATTGCATCTGCCATGAATTTGCCCACTCACCCAACCTATCCAAGTCACCCTGCATCCTCTTAGCATCCTCCTCACAGCTAACACTGCCACCCAGCTTCGTGTCATCCGCAAACTTGGAGATGCTGCATTTAATTCCCTCATCCAAGTCATTAATATATATTGTAAACAACTGGGGTCCCAGCACTGAGCCTTGCGGTACCCCACTAGTCACCGCCTGCCATTCTGAAAAGGTCCCGTTTATTCCCACTCTTTGCTTCCTGTCTGCTAACCAACTCTCCACCCACACCAATACCTTACCCCCAATACCGTGTGCTTTAAGTTTGCACACTAATCTCCTGTGTGGGACCTTGTCAAAAGCCTTCTGAAAATCCAAATATACCACATCCACTGGTTCTCCCCTATCCACTTTACTAGTTACATCCTCAAAAAATTCCATGAGATTCGTCAGACATGATTTTCCTTTCACAAATCCATGCTGACTTTGTCCGATCATTTCACTGCTTTCCAAATGTGCTGTTATCACATCCTTGATAACTGACTCCAGCAGTTTCCCCACCACCGACGTTAGACTAACCGGTCTATAATTCCCCGGTTTCTCTCTCCCTCCTTTTTTAAAAAGTGGAGTTACATTAGCCACCCTCCAATCCTCAGGAACTAGTCCAGAATCTAACGAGTTTTGAAAAATTATCACTAATGCATCCACTATTTCTTGGGCTACTTCCTTAAGCACCCTGGGATGCAGACCATCTGGCCCTGGGGATTTATCTGCCTTCAATCCCTTCAATTTACCTAACACCACTTCCCTACTAACATGTATTTCGCTCAGTTCCTCCATCTCACTGGACCCTCTGTCCCCTACTATTTCTGGAAGATTATTTATGTCCTCCTTAGTGAAGACAGAACTGAAGTAATTATTCAATTGGTCTGCCATGTCCTTGCTCCCCATAATCAATTCACCTGTTTCTGTCTGCAGGGGACTTACATTTGTCTTTACCAGTCTTTTCCTTTTTACATATCTATAAAAGCTTTTACAGTCCATTTTACAAAAAAGGTTGGGGAGGGATGGATCAGATAATGGAAATACCTGATGAGATGTGGCCAAATTTGCTATGGCGTTTAGCTGTTCAAGTAATTTGGTTGTTGGAGTTCAAAGAGTAGTTAGACAAAACACCAATAAAGGAAAATAAGGGCTGTAAGAAAGTATCCAACAGGTTAGGCCAATTCAGTTATGAAAGATAAGTCAAGATGGTTGATAGATGACTTGCAGCAGAACTAGCCAGTTACAGAATGTGCTATTGGACTTTATTATAACATTCAGGAGGCATGTATGTTATAATGAAGCCTAAGCTGAGCTTGATTAGAGGGGAATAAAATTGTGACAGGCATCCAGTAGCTCTGGGTCACCTGTAATGAGCACAGGTGCTTCATAGAGTGGTCACCCAATTGTGTTTTGCTGCTTCAATGTTGAGAATGGTTTAATCTTCTGGCCAATATTTATCTCTGAAACACCACAAAATGGTCTTGTTGATATTTTAAGCTTAGATATAAGCACATTTTCTACATTAGACACGGTTGAAATTCAGAATTTTAAAGTTCCTGAGATAATCAAAAGTCAATATAGATGAAAGTTTGTCTTCTAAGCAGCACTCAAATAACAGGGCAGATGCAATGCAAATATGTAAGTTAGTGTTAAAATCACTATCACAAATTAATACATTTCCCTTCTGAGTGAAGTTGGTTATTTGTAGGGCAGTTTTGTAAAGGAAACATGTCATAATTACATTGAATGAGCCTGGTTCATTCCTTCGCACCTAGTATTTTAGGCTGAAGCATAGTTCATTGATATTGGCCATGATGCCAATATAATGCTTTAGTTTTAAGATTGATTTTCTCATTTCTTCTTTTGTCATGTGGAAGTGCCAAGTAGAGGTTTGAGATGACTGACAAAGGAACATTTGTAGGGGAGTTAGTTTCGCACATACCCTATACAGGCCTTGATAACGAAAAGTTTTTATTTTTTTCAGACATCCAAGAGCCGTCTTTGTCCCCAAGTCAGAAAATACATTAAAATTATGAAATGGTGGCTGTATTATAATGAATGGCACAGATTTATTTGGAAGAAAATTGCTTAAAGAGAGGAACAATTTTGTCGTGGGGGGGGGGAAGTTCAGCCATTTGAATTTAATATCATGGGAACTTGTTCATGTGTAAGTGTGTCCATAAGTCAGGCCTTCATAATTCATGGGCAGCCTGTCCAATGCTCACCAATTAGCTAAAAGACATTAGCAAGGCTCTGAGAGTATAAAGCATGTTTATAAATACTTTGAAACTTTCAAACCTCAGAATCATATTGCTACAAAGAGATCATCAGCAAGGAAACTGAATCTGGTCATTATGGTGTAAGGAAATTACAAGGTATTGACTTATATCAATTTAACAAATTGTAGAGTGGATATTTTAAGTAACCCCAGTCCACCTACTCTAATTCAAAGTATTAGCATCCAATTTATATTAAATAGATTCAACTAATTTTGGAAAGAAATTACAATAATTTTAACAATTAGAGCTAAGCTATTAATCTAATCTCCATATAAAATACTGAACTGACCTGTCTTCCCACATGAACATTTTTAGTCCATGTGGTAGTTCAAATCCCTATACACTTTTATAATTGTTTTTAAAAAGCCATAATTTTATGGTATTCTGACTTTGGGAAATAGGATATCAGTATTCATTCTTGATTGCTTGGGGAATTGAATCTTTTGAGCTGATTGCCTTTAAGACCTTGTTATTGGAAGATGCAGGATTAAACCAAATTGTACTATTTTGTGTCAGGTAAGCAAATTTTTCTTTCCGTTCTTTGGAATCATCAGTTATGCAGTGGTCATTGTGGGCTGGGCACAATTTGCATGCTATTTTGCCCTTTGAATAAAGATGGGGTTCATTTAAGTGTTTTTGTAAAATTTCCTTGATCAGTGTCTAAGTTTTCCACTTCTGCATTCCCCTTGAACCCTATTGGCACAGTTCCTGTGTCCATGAGCAAGTCGATATTATTGGTTAAGATAGTAGACTTTGGCTAGTCCCATTGCTATCTTAATTTGACATGAAGTTGAAGAAGAGTGGTTACACCATATTTCTTGTTTTCCATTTTCTCTTCCCTTCCAAATATCCTAGGTTCTGAGTCCAATTCAATGAAAATGGAGAGGGCAGTCTCTGCTGTAGAATCCTCTGCTTTGTAAATTAACAGTCCAGTCAGTGGTAAGTTTCAGTCATTTGTACTGAATCAATCTGGATAGGTGTCATTATGTTAAAATATCTTGGCTGTCTGAGCATGAACAGAGCGAAAGGCCAGCATGCCCATCCAGTACATCTGGACACAAGCCATACAAGAGATTTCAAAAAAATCAGTAAAATATTGCAGGAGGTTTTTCACTGATTCCCTCAAGTGACTGAGCTAAGTTCTAGGAGACTCTTGTCCACAAACTTTCTGCAGGTTATTAGGGTGATATAAATGGGGGAAATTTAACCTTCTATGTGCTTCAAAAATCTACATTGGGTGGTTGCTAGGAATCAGTTTGCTAACACAAAAACTCAGCATTTCCAAAATTTCTTCCCCCAGTGTAATTCTCCCTTTCCTATGCTTCCTTTGCTGTAACATCCATTTACTGAATGTGTATCACAGTTTAGTGCACCAATTTCTTTGCTCTTAAATTACCCTTTGGAAGAACTATTACAATATGCAAGATGTGCTGCTACTGTACTGTTTCGGGAATTGCAGGGCATTGAACCAGGGCAATCAAAGAGCAATAATGGGATGAAATACAACTTGTAGGGCAATCTGTGTGTGGTGACATAGGTTGGGAGATTGCTTCACCGAGCATCTACGCTCCATCCGCCAGAACAAGCTGTATCTTCCAGTGGCCATCCATTTTAATTCCACTTCCCACTCCCATTCCCATGTGTCCATCCATGGCTTCCTCCACTGTTAAGATAAGACCACACTTGGGTTGGAGGAACACCTTGTATTCTACTTGGGTAGCCTCCAACCTGATGACATGAACATCAATTTCTCAAAAGCCCCCCCCCCTCTCCTCCCCCCCCCGCCCCCCAGCCTGCTGAGTTCCTCCAACATTTTGTGTGTGTGAAAGTGCCTTTGGCCTATCTTATCAAAGATATGCAATTGAATTGACTTTATTTTTTACATCCTTCACATACATGAGGACTCAAAATCTTTGTGTTATGTCTCCATCTAAATGTGCAATTTATAGTAATATCTCAAATAATATGTACAACAGGACAATCAATATAGTGTAGAAATATAATTGTATCAGCGTGAGTTAATCAGTCTGAAGTCCTGGTGGTAAAAGCTGCGGAGCCTGTTGGTCCTGACTTTAATGCTGTGGTACCGTTCCCAGATGCTAGCAGCTGGAACAGTTTGTGGTTGGAGTGACTGGAGTCCCCAATGGTCCTTCGGGCTCTTTTTACACACCTGCCTCTGTAAATGTCCTGAATAGTGGGGAGTTCACATCCACAGATGCACTGGGCTGTCCGCATCACTCTTTGCAGAGTCCTGTGAATAAGAAAAATACAGTTCTCATACCAGGCAGTGATACAACCAGTCAGGATGCTCTCAATTGTGCCCTTGTAGAAAGTCTTTAGGATTTGGGAGCCCATACCAAACTTCCTGAACCGTCTGAGGTGAAAGAGATGCTGTTGTGCTTTTCTCACTACACAGCCAGTATGTACAGACCATGCGAGATCCTCAGTGATGTGGATGCCGAGGAACTTAAAGCTGTTCACCCTCTCAACCCCAGATCCATTGATGTCAATAGGGGTTAGCCTGTCTCCAATCCTCCTGTAGTCCACAACCAGCTCCTTGAGAGTTGTTAAGGTTCTGATCAGTGTAAATAGTTTGGAATATTATTTGGAGCTGCACAAGCAGAGAACTTGATACATTTTATATCTGGCCTCTGTTGGTAATCCTTGAGGACGTTAATACAATTAGCACATCTGCTTTAAGCAAAAATATGTCTTGCGTGGACATTGCAGGCTTCTTATTGGCCATTTTGGGGGATAAAATGAATGGATACAATTTCCCTGGCTCAGCCAATGGAGATAAGTTCTAGTGGTTATCAATCAGTTTCTTGATGTATAAACTTCACTCAGTAATGTAGCTGCTATGTCAAAGATTGAAAATCTAATCCTAGTCTAGGATCATTGTTAAACTCATATAATTGCAGTAATGGGAGGTTCTGCATTCAGAGATGCATATTTCCAATAAGACATTAAATGGACACACTACAGGCCTTGGGCTTATGTGAAGTTCCTGTTGCTTTATGGCTAGTGCTAAGGTGTTGTAACCTGGTTGATGGATCAGCTTTTAAAGCCAATCAGTTTGAGTCTTTTCTGCATACAAATTGAATGACACATTATGCAAAAGTTTTTTTCTTACAGTTGAAGAAAGCAATTTATTGGTTGTCGTATGACCATCTTTGAATTTTGTAAATGAGAGCATCTGTAGATGCTGGAAATCCCGAGCAACACACAAAATATTCAACTCAGCAGGCCAGGCAGCGAGTATGGGAAAGGGCACAGTCGACGTTTTGGCCCTCTGGTGTTAGACGCCCCTTACCATAGAAAACATCCTTCCCACATCCACTCTATCTAGGCCTTTCAATATTTGATAGGCTTTAGTGAGAGTCCCCCTCTTCCCCTCCCCCCATTCTTCTAAATTTCAGCGAGTAAAAGCTTAGAGCCTTCAATCGCTTCTCACAAAATATACCTTTCATTCTCAGAATCATTCCACTGAACCTCCTCTGAACCCTCTCCAATGTCAGTTCATCCTTTCTTAGATTAGGGGCACAAAACTGTTCATAATAGTGAGGCCTCAGCAGTGAAGGATGAATTCTATCATGATCACTGCATCCTGAGAGTTCTTTTACCTTGTACAGGTGTCCCCCGCTTTTCGAACGTTCACTTTACGAAACCTCACTGTTAGAAAAGACCTACATTAGTACCCTGTTTTCGCTAACATAAAATGTTTTCACTGTTACGAAGAAAGGCAGCACGCCAAAAAATCAGCGTGCAATAAAAGGCAGCGTGCGCCCCGAGCAGCCACTCTCCCCCAGATTCGGAATAGCATTCTCACCAGCATTGCTTAAACACATGCCTGTGAGCAGCCGTTAGCAAGGTGACTTCTATGCCTGAAAGAGCTCGTAAGGGTGTTACACTTAGCATAAAACTAGACATAATTAAGCATTTTGATCGTGGTGAATGAAGTAGGGACAAAGTGAGTTTGGCTTGTGGAAGTTGACTAAGGTGATGTTGAAGAGGTTTTGGCATCCCATGACCAAGAACTGATGAAGAGCTGATGCAATTGGAAGAGGAAAGAATAACAATGGAAACCGAATGAGTAATGATAAAGTACGACTTTAATTTTGAAAGGGTACGTCAGTTTAGGGGATATTTGCAGGATGGTTTGAGTCCTTACAAAGAACTGTATGATAGAAAAATGCGCGAGGCTCAGCAGTCAAGCAAGCTTTCCACATCAGCCACGGCAGATGACAAACCTCGACCTTCGACATCGAGGCAGGCTGATATAGGAGAAGATGAGCTGCCTGCCCTAATGGAAACAGATGACGAGATGGCACCCCAGTGTCCCACCACCCCAAAACCCAGGCCGCGGCAGATACCGACTCGCGGAGAATGCAGCGGTAGCTGGGAGGTACTCAGCGCATCTTTAAGAAAAAAAGCCGAAATAAACATGCTAATTAATTAGGTGCCGCCCGACACGTAATTGTCGGCCCAGATCAGAGGCGATGCAATCAGCACTGATCTGGGCGGACAGTCGGCAGCCTGGAGGGTGGGGGCCACTGCACCACCCAAACTCTTGACGACTCAGCCTAACACACCATCACCAGTGTGCTCTGCGCTGTCCCAATTCCGCTAAGTGATACTACACTGTACATACATTATTTCTACTTTATATCGGCTATGTATTTTTACGTGTTATTTGGTATGATGTGGCAGCTTCATAGCCTAAAGGTTACCGGAGAGCGCTTGTGCCGTGTTTTTGCTAACAGCGCTTGCGTGAGATCTTCGCTACGGAGAACAGTTCAGGCAATGATTGTGGATAAGTATTTCTACTTTATATAAGCTGTGTATTTATCATATTCTTGCTTTTACTATATGTTATTGTTATTTTAGGTTTTGTGTTATTTGGCATGATTTGGTAGGTTATTTTTGGGTCTGTGAACACTCACAAAATTTTCCCATATAAATGAATGGTAATTGCTTCTTTGCTTTACGACATTCCGGCTTACGAACTGTTTCATAGGAATGCTCTACCTTCGGATGGCGGGGGAAACCTGTACTCCCTAATCAGATGCAGTTCATTTCACAATACCCAATCCATTCAACTCTCAGCCTATCTTTCTGTCCTTTCGATACAATGTGTATCCTCCTTTCAGCCATGACTCAGTGATGTCCACGTCATAATCTGTGAATCTCTGAACTACAAGATCTACCTTATTCCATATACTGCATGCATCTTCAGTCCTGTATCTGTCACCCTTTTTGATTTTTGCCCTCTCCCCTTTACATTGCAACTCATCCCACTGACTGTGATTTAGCCCTATCATCTGCTTGTCATCCATCAGCCCTATCACTCTCATTCCTATCTCCCTGTCAGATCAGTTTAAACCCTCTCCAACAACTCTATCAAGCCTGCCTGCAAGGATATTGTCCCCCTCCCCCCTTAGGTTTGGGTGCCTTCATCAGAAAAGACCCCAGTTATCCAGAAATCTTTAACCTTGCCCCCAGCAGCTTCTCAGCCATGCATTCATCTGCCAAATTATCCTGTTCTTGCCCTCACTGGCACATGGCACAGGCAGAAATCCAGAAATTGCTACCCTGGAAAGCTTTTCCACTTTCTCTCTCGCTCCCTAAATTTTCTCTTCAGGATAACCTCACTTTTCCTACCTATGTCACTGATGGCGATATGTGCCATGTCTGGCTACTCATTCCCCTCTCCCTTAGACTGTCATGGACCCAATCCGAGATGTCCCTGATCTTGCCACTGGGAGGCAACATATCATCCGGGTGTCTTATCACATCCACAGAATCTCGTGTCTATGAAATCCCCCATCACTACTGCAGTCCTCTTCTACCCCCTTCCCTTCTGAGCCACAGCACCAAACCCAGTGCCAGTTGCTGTGGCAAAATAGGAAAAGTAACTCTCTTATACCTGTGGACACCTTGAGAGCTATTCTAAAGTGACTTGAAACCTGGCAATTTCCACGCAGATCAGTGAGCAGTGTACATAAGCCTTTCTGTTTGCAGGTGTATGAATTAGGAGTTGGCCATTTAGCTTAAGTTTACTTCACTGTTTAATAAGATCATGGCTCTTTTGATTGTAATTTTAACTTAAGACAACTTTTGCTGTGTTCCTTCTCTCCCTCCCCCACCCGCCACACCCTCAATCTGTCGCTGCCTTCAACACATGAAGTATCTTTGTATCTTAAACATTTGATGAAAAAGTCTATGCTTCCATGCTTTTTTGAGGATGAGAGATTGAAAGACCTCACGTTGCAGAGGAAACATTGCCTCATCTGTCTTGGGTGGCTAAGTCTTAAATATTTTGATCTTGTTTTAAAGTTATGGTACCATGGATTAAGATTCTGCTAAGGAAATGTCTTCCGAATATCCATATTGTGAAACCCCTCAGAATCTTGCATGTTTCAATCGGGTATTCATCACGCAATGATTCTCTGAACTGCTAACGCATTTGCATTGATATGGCCAAGTGGTTAAGGCGTTTGTCTAGTGATTTAAAGGTCGCTAGTTCAAGCCTTGGCTGAGGCAGCGTGTGTGTCCTTGAGCAAGGCACTTAACCACACATTGCTCTGCGACGACACCGGTGCCAAGCTGTATGGGTCCTAATGCCCTTCCCTTGGACAACATCGGTGGCGTGGAGAGGGGAGACTTGCAGCATGGGCAGCTGCTGGTCTTCCATACAACCTTGCCCAGGCCTGCGCCCTGGAAACCTTCCAAGGCGCAAATCCATGGTCTGACTAGACTAACGGATGCCTATTAGAAAATAGAACTTTATAGCGCAAAGGATATTGTTTTCACAGATTCCTGTGTAACTGAAGCATAATACCCTAAACACAGGATCCCTCGGTTAATGGTAAGACTCCATGGTTGGGAACCCCCGCCTTAAAGCTGAAGGTTAGCTACTTCACTGCACTCCCAGCCTAGGGCAGCTAACAGTGCTATCCTTTAAGTTCTTGTAATCACGTTGGTTTCTTGTGGGTGCTCTGCTTTTCCCCCACGTTCCAAAATCATGTGGGTTTGTAGGTTAATTGGCTCTAGTGTGTGGTAAAATCTAGTTTAATGTGTGGAGAGAATAAAATAGGTTCACTGCTGAGAAGATCACTTTGGATGGTGAGAAGGGAGGAAGTGAAAGGTAATTTGTTGCACATTGCCTGTAGGGATCATAGACAGTAAGGATTAAAATTGTAAACTGACGTTGTAGGGCTGGGAGTGACAGTATATCACTGGAATAATGATGAAAGGCTTCAGAATCAGGTTTATTATCACTGGCATGTGACATGAAATTTGTTGACCTAGCAGCAGCAGTTCAATGCAATACAGAACCCAGAAGAGGAAAAGATAATAATAAAATAAAAGTAGTAATACTAATGAGAAATAAAGTCAATTAGAGTATACATATATTGAGTAGATTTTAGAAAACATGCAAAAACAGAAATACTCTATACTTAAAAAGTGAGGTAGTGTCCAAGGATTTAATGCTTCTTTAGGAATCAGATGGCAGAGGGGAAGAAGCTGATCCTGAATCGCTGAGTGTGTACCTTCAGGCTTCTGTACCTCCTACCTGATGGTAACAGTGAGAAAAGGGCATGCCCTGGGTGACGGAAGTCCTTAATAATGGACGCTGCCTTTCTGAGACACGGCTCCCTGAAGATGTCCTGGATACTTTGTAGGCTAGTACCCAAGATGGAGCTGACTAGATTTACAACCCTCTGCAGCTTTCAGTCCTGTGTCATAGCCCCTCCATACCAGACAGTGATGCAACCTGTCAGAATGCTCTCCACAGTACAACTATAGACCTTTTTGAGTGTTTTTGTTCACATACCAAATCTCTTCAAACTCCAATGAAGTATAGCCGCTGTCTTGCTTTCTTTATAACTGCATCGATATGTTGGGACCAGGTTAGATCCTCAGAGATCTTGACACCCAAGAACTTGAAGCTGCTCACTCTCTCCACTTCTGATCCCTCTGAGAATTGATATGTGTTCCTTCGTCTTACCCTTCCTGAAGTCCACAATCAGCTCTTTTGTCTTACTGACATTGAGTGCCAGGTTGTTGCTATGGAACCACTCCACAAGATGGTCTATCTCACTCCTGTACACCCTCTCGTCACCACCTGAGATTCTACCAACTATGGTTGTATCGTCAGCAAATTACAGATGGTATTTCAGCTATGCTTAGCCACACAGTCATGTGTATACAGAGAGTAGAGCAGTGAGCTAAGCACACACCACTGAGATGCACCAGTGTTGATCGTCAGTGAGGAGGAGATGTTATCACCAATTTGTACAGACTGCAATTGGATCCTCAATTCCTAACTGGAAGACAGAGGGTGGTACAGAGGCCCAGGTTCTGCAACTTCTCCATCAGGATTGTGGGAATGATGGTATTAAAGGCTGAGTTGTAGTCAATGAACAACATCCTGACGTAGGTGTTTATGTTGTCGAGGTGGTCTAAAGCTGTGTGGAGAGCCATTAAGATTGCGTCTGCTGTTGACCTATTGTGGCGATAGGCAAATTGCAGTGAGTCTAGGTCATTTCTGAGGCAGGAATTCAGTCTAGTCATGATCAAGCTCTCAAAGCAGTTCATCACTGTTGATGTGACTGCTACCGGGCGATAGTCATAAAGGCAGCTCACGTTATTCTTCTTAGGCACTGGTATAATTGTTGCCTTTTTGAAACAAGAGGGAACTTCTGCCTGTAGCAGTGAGAGGTTGAAAATGTCCTTGAGTACTCCCGCTAGTTGGTTGGCACAGGTTTTCAGAGCCTTACCTGGTACTCCATCTGGACCTTCCACCTTGTGAGGGTTCACTGTCTTTAAAGACAGCCTAACATCAGCCTCTGAGACGGAGATCTTCACAGCTGTAGTTGAGTTCTGCCTTTCAAAGCGTGCATAAAAGGTGTTCAGTTCATCTGGTGGTGAAGCATCGCTGCCATTCACGCTATTGGGTTTCGCTTTGTAGGAAGTAATGTCTCGCAGACCCTGCCAGAGTGATGTCGCCTCCAGACTTGTTTGAAATTGTGTGACAGGTTAGGATGAGGGTGGCAGAGCTTAGGATGAGAAAGTTTTAAACTAGTTATAGTTCATGTTTGATTTCTCTTGGAGGTATTATTACGCTGTGCTGGAATAATGTGATGGGAAAGGTTTTGGAATTGTTAATGACTGGACAAAATTGGCACTTAACAATAAACAGATGGAGCAGCTGATACTGCATAGCTGTGCAAAATGATGCCTATCCTCTGTCTTTGGTTGTGCTTGATCAACACTATATTCTGGTCATTTGTATTAAGTATTTAAAGTTTCAGAGGAAGCTTTTCCAAAGGAAGCACTGAACTGTGGTGCCATTCTCAGAATTGCTAGTCCATCATTTCTGTAGTAAGGCAGCGTGTCTTTAGGAGGAAGTGTGTTTAAGATTAATTGTGCTGCTTCATTGCGAAGGGAGGATAATGCTTGCTATGTTGTTTTAGACATTAACCCATGCAATGTAATAATCTGTTTGCTCCAAACCGAGTGCAACTTGTATGTGGCATCCCCGAAACAGTGGCTTCGCTTGCAATAGCCTCATTTCAAATTACATTTATTGTCAAAGAATATAAATTATACTGCCTTGATCTGTTGCTTACAGGCAGCTACAAAGCGAGAAACCTGAAAGGACCCATTTTAAAAAAGTAAAAGAGCAGCATCTGATGTGCAGTGAACGGCCCAGTGAGTAGGACCATTCCGAACCAAAATGAGCCCTTAGCTCTGAACCCTGGAGTAGGCCTAAGCCTCTATCAGACCATCATATTAGCAGGCACAGAGCACAGCAGCCCGGGGGGGAGATGTTGGCGGTCTTCATAGCCTCTGTCATGGATGGAGAGTGAGTGATATCGATCCCGGCACCCTGTCTTTCCAGTATACTGCTTAAATTGTCCAAGCAGTGTATCTTACCTTGGACTGGGATTCCTTTTTGAGGCTTTTAGTACAAAAATTAACTGGCAATCTATTGGTGCTAAATTGGAGTGTTATTTGTGTGTAGTTTCTGAGATTTCAAATTAAGTCTACAGTTTTGAAGAGGTATCCTGAGACCCAGTTCATTTATCTCTCATTTAGAATTTCTCCCGACCTGTTTGTGGGAGCTTTGTATTTCCTTCACTGCAGTGGCAAAGTTGTAAGCTACGGGATGATTGAGTGGAGTGTTCCGAAAGAGATGCTTGCTTTTCCCCCCTATTACTTTTAAGTGTGGAGCTCATAATCAGAATCAGGTTTATTATCACCGGCATGTGGCATGAAATTTGTTAACCTGGCAGCAGCAGTTCAATGCAATACATAATCTAGCAGAGAGGAAAAAAAATAATAATCTGTGTCTGTCTAGGTACCACATCCGATGCGGGCGTTGGTGACCATGGTTTTCCATATAGAACTACCCCTTGTTCTTTGGATGGCTTCCATTTCCTCGATGTGTAGCCACCTGGCTAGGCTTTTGATGTACATCAGCCAATGTCTTCCTCTAGGTTTGCTCCCATCGATCTTTCCAGAGAGTATAAGTTTTTCTAGTTCATCTTTCCGCATGATGTGTCCTAGGAATCTGAGTTGCCTTTCTCTTATTGTTGGTATGAGTGATCAAACTGCTTGGGCTCTTCTGAGAACTTCTTCATTTGATGTGTGTGTGGTCCATGATATTTTTAACATTCTCCTGTAGAACCATAATTCAGCTGCTTCTAGTCTCTTTTCCATTGCTGGAGAAATGGTCCAGCATTCACTTCCATAAGTCAGGATAGAATAAAAGTAGCACTGCAGTATTCTGTTTTTAGTGTACATGCTCATCTTTGTCTGTTAATATGGTCTTCATTTTCTGGAAAGCTTCTTTTGCCATTGCTATTCTGTATTTGATATGTGTCGCACCTGTCGTCACTTGTTATTAAGCTGCCAAGATATCTGAATTTGTTGACTTGTTTGATGATTGTATTTCCGATCTTGATCACACATTGTGTGATGTTTGTCTTTCTGGAGATGATCTTGGTGTTGATTGAGAGGCCTCTGTGATTGCTTTCTGCAACCACTAAGCAGTTCTTGAATGCAAACACAAGGAAATCTGCAGATGCTGGAATTTCAAGCAACACACAAGTTGCTGGTGAACGCAGCAGGCCAGTTAGCATCTCTAGGAAGAGATACAGTCGACGTTTTGGGCTGAGACCCTTCGACTGTACCTCTTCCTAGAGATGCTACAAGACCTGCTGCGTTCACCAGCAACTTTTATGTGTGAAGCAGTTCTTGAAGTTTTGTTTCTGATTCAGCTATTAGTACAATGTCATCAGCATATCTGATGTTATTTATATTATGGCCTCCAATTGTGAATCCTTTGTCTGATACTTAAGGTATTTTCAAAGACATCAAAGGATTCATAATTGGAGGCCATAATAAATAAATAAAAAATAAATAAACAAGTAAATCGATTACGTATATTGAATAAATTTTTACAAATGTGCAGAAACAGAAATACTGAATATTAAAAAAAAAACATGAGCTAATGTCCAAAGCTTCATTGTCCATTCAGGAATCAGATGACAGAGGGGAAGAAGCTGTTCCTGAATCGCTGAGTGTGTGCCTTCAGGCTTCTGTACTTCCTACCTGATGGTAACAGTGAGAAAAAGGGTCCTGGGTGCTGGAGGTCCTTAATAATGGATGCTGCCTTTCTGAGACACCGCTCCCTAAAGATGTCCTGGATGCTTTGTAGGCTAGTGCCCAAGATGGAGCTGACTGGATTTACAACCTTCTGCAGCTTCTTTCGGTCCTGTGCAGTTGTCCCTCCATACCAGACAGTGATGCAGCCTGTCAGGATGTTCTCCATGGTACAACTATAGAAGTTTTTGAGTGTATTTGTTGACATGCCAAATCTCTTCAAACTCCTCATAAAGTATAGCTTCTGCTTTACCTTCTTTATAACTACATCGATATGTTGGGACCAGGTTAGATCCTCAGAGATCTTGATACCCAAGAACTTGAAGCTGCTCACTCTCTCCACTTCTGATCCCTCTATGAGGATTGGTATGTGTTCATCCGTCTCACCCTTCCTGAAGTCCACAATCAGTCCTTCTGTCTTACTGATGTAGAGTGCCAGGTTGTTGCTGTGGTACCATTCCACTAGTTGGCATATCTGAGGATATCAGGATTTATAAACACTCATCCTATGATTCATAGTGAAGAACCTCAATGTAAGTTGATCTGATTTCTTATTGTTATTCTCCATACCCTGGGATTCTTTCTGTAAACTCATACTTGCAAGCAACCTTGAAACAAGCTGTAGTCAATGGGCCTACTTCCTCAGTTCTTTGCTGTTCTGCATTATTTTATGAATAGTAGGGATGCTGGTGCATTGCCAGCGTAAAACACTAAACATTTAAGTCACAGTGCTTGATCCCATTGTCGGCCACATCAGTCCTAAGGTCTGTAATTCTGTAAGAATTGTTGGCTAATCAACACAACTACAGATTGTTAAGCATTACTGTTATGTTAATGAATTAGTTGCTCAGTTTTCTCAGGATTCAAGTTTATGTATCATGTGTACATTGAAACATACAGTGAAATGACATTTGCATTAATAGCATTAAAAGCAGCTTTAAAGACATCCTTGTATTGTAAGATGTTGGGGTGGAGAGAAGAGATTCTGTTGTATTGCTTTT
Source organism: Mobula birostris (assembly GCF_030028105.1). Classification (NCBI taxonomy): domain Eukaryota; kingdom Metazoa; phylum Chordata; class Chondrichthyes; order Myliobatiformes; family Myliobatidae; genus Mobula; species Mobula birostris. The sequence continues at coordinate 59,269,453 of NC_092394.1, forward strand.
AGTGAGGAGAAACAATGGTGCTAGTTTCATGGGTGATTTTGGCTTTGCTCCTGTTAACATGGCAACGATGTTCTTAGACTGTCATTGCTCCTTTGGTCGTCCCAGAAAAGGTACATTCTGGTCTGAGCGGTGGGGCAAAAAGCTCTTACTCGAGCTGTGCAAGATCCTCTTTCTCCGTAATCTTGATACATTAAGTGGTTCTTTTTCCATAGGTGCTGACGGGCTGAGCTTTGTCCACCAATATTCCAGTTTTTGTGTTAATATAAATCACTTACGGGGTTTTTGATTGCCGTCATTTTTCATTAGGCCTCTAAGCAGTCGGGCATGTTGTCTAAACATGGCCAGAGCAGGAGTGGGGTAAAGAAAGGAATTAACCCATGCCCTCTGGAATTTATTGGTTGCTTTTAAAATCTTTGATTCTGCCAGCTTTTGTTCAAATTCGATTTTAGTATTGGTAATGGGATGTGAATTCTGGTGTTTCGTTATGAAGCCATTCAACCCATCGCATCATTGCAGACTCTCAGAATTCCTCCTCATTTCCACATTAACAACACAAACTTTGGGATGTGGGGTGAGGAAACTAGGGCACCTATGGGAAACAGAGAAAATGAGTAAAATCCACAGATTGTACAGGAGGTGGTCAAGCCCAAGGCACAGAAGCAGCAGACCAGTGTGCTGTGATTTTTTTAGTACTACATAGTGTGGTTCCTAAGCCAGTGGCCAACTTTGTCATGGCTACTTTTATAGCTCAGGGTTTTGCATCATACTGCATTTGTTCTGTTGTGTTCCTTCAGATCATTTTGTGGCCTCTTGTCTCCATCTCCTCATCCCTGTATAATATTTATGTAAAATATGCAGCTTTCTCTAATTCTGGCCTCTGTTATCATTGAGTAATCATTTTGTTCTCTCCCTAAATCTTTGCCTCTTCACCTTTTTTTCTTAAGACATTCCTTTAAACCTACCTCAACATCTGCTTTTGGATGTGGTACATGAGGTACAACAGAACAACCCCCAGCTCCCACCACAAGAACTAACATGCGCCAGTTACCGCAAACTTAGCAAGAAACAGTTGACACTTGGTTCTAAATGTTTTTACAAATTGTTTTCTCTAAAGTTGCAATAATTTTGGCTTAACCATTCCTTGTGCCGAAGTAGAACTCAGCAAAATTTTAGGAATCAGGTGAAAAGAAAATAGCAGATTCAAGGTAAAAATGCAAAACTCCTGGGTGCTTTTGGTCTTTGTATGGAAACTTGGCCCACCATGTCTGTGCTGACTGTGATGCCAATTTAAACAAATCTCATCTGCATGCACTGGGTCATTATCCCTCTGCCTGCCTACTTGTGTGCCCTCTGAATATCTCTCTATTGCTGTTTTATCTGCTTCCACAAGAGCTGACCCAGCAATCCACAAATTTGATCCTAGGCTAATTGAACAATCCAACCAGTACATCTTTGGACTGTGAGAGGAAACCCACATGGTCCTTACAGGCTGTGGCAGGAATTGAACCCAGATCGCTGTACTGTATAACGTTGTGCTAACCACAGCGTTATTGTGCCATCCTGTCTCTCAAATCTTCAAATGTTGCCTCACTCTACTTAAACCTATGCCCTCTAGTGTTTCCTCCCTGGGGGGAAAAGGCTGTATTCATGCCTGTCATAATTTTATATGCTTCTATCTGGTCACCCCTCAGCCTTCAACACTCCAGCCAAAATCAATCCAAGTTTGTCCAACTTTTCCTTGTAGTTACAATCCAGTCCAGTATCCTGGTTAACCTAAAGCCAGTGGTCCCCAGCCACCGGTACCAGGCCGCAAGGAAGCGATATGATTTGGCGATATGAGTCAGCTGCACCTTTCCTCATTCCCTGTCACAGCCACTGTTGACCTTGAACGCACGCGAGGTCATCACGCACACGTCATCCATGTCAGCGCGAGAAGGAGATCAACTCCTCGAGCTTGCAAATGATGGTGGGCTGAAAAGTATGTTTGACATAACATCTCTGCTGGCATTCTGGATCAAAGTCAAGGCTAAATATCCTGAGAGAACCATGAATGCACTGAAAACGTTGCTCCCATTTTCAACGTATCTCTGCAATGAATGCAACGAAAACTAAATTGCGGAATAGATTGGACATAAGGAATCCCCTTATAGAATCTCATAGAATTTTTTGAGGATGTAACTAGTAGAGTGGATAGGGGAGAACCAGTGGATGTGGTATATTTGGATTTTCAAAAGGCTTTTGAGAAGGTCCCACACAGGAGATTAGTGTGCAAACTTAAAGCACATGGTATTGTGGGGGTAAGGTATTGATGTGAATAGAGAATTGGTTAGCAGACAGGAAGCAAAGAGTGGGAATAAATGGGACCTTTTCAGAATGGCAGGCAGTGACTCGTGGGGTACCGCAAGGCTCGGTGCTGGGACCCCAGTTGTTTACAATATATATTAATGACTTGGATGAGGGAATTAAATGCAGCATCTCCAAGTTCGCGGATGACACGAAGCTGGGTGGCAGTGTTAGCTGTGAGGAGGATGCTAAGAGGATGCAGGGTGACTTGGATAGGTTGGGTGAGTAGGCAAATTCATGGCAGATGCAACTTAATGTGGATAAATGTGAAGTTATCCACCTTGGTGGCAAAAATAGGAAAACAGATTATTATCTGAATGGTGGCCGATTAGGAAAAGGGGAGGTGCAACGAGACCTGGGTGTCTTTATACACCAGTCATTGAAAGTGGGCATGCAGGTACAGCAGGCAGTGAAAAAGGCGAATGGTATGCTGGCATTTATAGCAAGAGGATTCGAGTACAGGAGCAGGGAGGTACTACTGCAGTTGTACAAGGCCTTGGTGAGACCACACCTGGGGTATTGTGTGCAGTTTTGGTCCCCTAATCTGAGGAAAGACATCCTTGCCATAGAGGGAGTACAAAGAAGGTTCACCAGATTGATTCCTGGGATGGCAGGACTTTCATATGAAGAAAGACTGGATTGACTAGGCTTGTACTCGTTGGAATTTAGAAGATTGAGGGGGAATCTGATTGAAATGTATAAAATCCTAAAGGGATTGGACAGGCTCGATGCAGGAAGATTGTTCCTGATGTTGGGGAAGTCCAGAACGAGGGGTCACAGTTTGAGGATAAAGGCGAAGCCTTTTAGGACTGAGATTAGGAAAAACTTCTTCACACAGAGAGTGGTGAATCTGTGGAATTCTCTGCCACAGGAAACAGTTGAGGCCAGTTCATTGGCTATATTTAAGAGGGAGTTAGATATGGCCCTTGTGGCTAGGGGGATCAGAGGGTATGGAGGGAAGGCTGGTGCAGGGTTCTGAGTTGGATGATCAGCCATGATCATAATAAATGGCGGTGCAGGCTCGAAGGGCCAAATGGCCTACTCCTGCACCTATTTTCTATGTTTTTCTATGATGTTTCAAGTATCGCTGTCTCCCATCGCCCCTTGATAGGACCGTGTTGTTGCTCGGAAAACAAGCCCAGGGCTCCCACTGATTCAGCGATCTTGGTGTGTTGCAATGATTTTATATGTTCATACGGGGAAAATATGTGCTGTGTGTTTAATATCCAAACGTTACTTAGAATGTTATGATGCTGTTGACTTATAAGTGACTTGTATAACCGTATAACAATTACAGCACGGAAACAGGCCATCTCTGCCCTTCTAGTCCATGCCGAACGCTACTCTCACCTAGTCCCACCAACCTGCACTCAGCCCATAACCCTCTATTCCTTTCCTGCCCATATACCTATCCAATTTTTCTTTAAATGATAATATCGAACCTGCCTCTACCACTTCTAATGGAAGTTCGTTCAACACTTACTTCAAGCTCCCCTGTCCTCCCCTGATAATTGACTTATCACTATTTTCATGTGAGGAAAATATGCGCTGTGTTTAATATTAGATTCGTTAGATAAACCCTTTTAGAAAGGAAATTGTGTATTAGCCACTTATCACCTATATTCCGGTTGTGATTAACGCCTCCCCCCCCCCCGAACAGAATCGCCAAAAATGATTTGTAGGAAAAAATTGGCACATAAACACATGCGCACACAGGTGCCCGCGCAAGGCTTCATCGTCATGGGAGTCTTTCTCGGGGTAAACACAACATATTTGACAGCTACTCTTGTCCGTTGGCAACCTCACCCCCCCCCCCCCCACACACACACACACACACACACACACACACACACACACACACACACACACACACACACACACAAATATTGTCAGCTGGTCCGCAAGAATATTGTCAATATTAAACCGGTCCGCAGTGTGAGAAAGGTTGGGGACCTCTGTCTTAAGCCACCACATCCTTCCTAAAGTGTAGCAGTCAGAACTGTATGCAGTACTAAACCTAACCCAGGTTTTATACTGCTACAACATGACTCCCTGACTTGGCACCCCAATCGGTGAAGGCAAATGTGCTCTACACATTGTTTAGCATCTTAACTCATTGTGTTACCACTTACAGGGAGCTGTAAACTTGTGCCCCAAAATCCCTCTGTACCTCATAAGGCCCTGCCATTTACTGTGTACTTTCCTCTTGCATTTGACCTTCAAGGTACACATCTCAGCCTTCTCTTGATCAAACTCTAATCTGAATCCTTTGGCAGCCACCTCATGATCCACAGCTCCAGTTTCTGTCACCTCTAAACTTGCTAATCAGTGTACTTTTTTTTTGTCATTAGCATTAGGGATTCCCAACCTCGGGTTCACAGACATGGCATTGGTCCATGGCATAAAAAGGTTTGGGAACCCCTGATTTAGATACTCAGTGGCTACTTTATTAGGTATGCTTGTATACTTTGTTAATGCAAATATCTAGGCAGCCAATCATGTGGCAGCAACTCAAAGGATAAAAGCATCCAGCCACGGTCAAGAGGTTCAGACTAAACATCAGAATAGGGAAAGAGATATGATCTGAGTGACTTTACTGTGGAGTGATTGTTGGTGCCAGACAGGGTGGTTTGAGTATCTCAGAAACTACTGATCTTCTGGGATTTTCACACACACAACAGTCTCTAGGGTTTACAGAGAATGGTGTGGGGAAAAAATGAGTGGCAGTGCTGTGGAAAATGGCCAGTCTGGTTCATGCTGACGGAAAGGCGACAGTAACCACATGTTACAACAGTGATATGCAGAAGTGTATCTCTGAACGCCAGCATACTTGACCTTGAAATGGGTGGGCTGCTGCAGCAGCAGACCTCTGGCCACAAAGTGACATGGTCCCAGCACTGATCTTTGGAACATCACTGTTCTCTTCAGTCAAGCTAATTTTGTACCAATCTACCAAGTCTTCATGTGCCTTGATCTTTTGCATCAGCCTAGCATGAACCTTCTCCAGTGCTTTACTGAAGTGAAGTCCATGTAGACAGCATCCACTGACCTACCTTGGCCTGATTTATATTGCAGTTTGGGAAGGTTGCTTGCTGTTTTTATAGTGTTTTTTTTTAAAAAAAGCTGCGATACTTTCTCAGTCAACCTTTACAGCCAAGCTGGCTGGGGAAGTTTGATATGCCCTGAGGTTTTGGAAAGGTGCTTGAGGTGTACTTGTTTCCTTTTACCACTCATCTGTGTGCAATATACATCTCCTGATTTTAAAGCAGAAGGAATTGCTTTGGTGCTGACGTTGATATTAGTGTTCCCACTGACGTGGATGAAAGTTTTTTTGACCTGAAATATTGTACCCCTCTGACAGATGTTGCCTTACCAGAATTGTATTTCGATTTTCCAGCAACTACATTTTGTAGTTCACTTGAGTAAAAAATCCTGAATGCAATTTTGAGATTTATAGAGCAACTAAAGCTCTTTTGTGTTTTTGTCAGTGCAGAGAATTTTGTTCTGCAGACCCAATCTTTCAAGCATGGTTACCTGAAGACCATAAATTCAGACTGACTTCAGGAAGTCTGTCTTTATACAGGAGACATTGACGAACCTTTCAGCTGATCAGCTCACCTTGGTAGGCATGAAAGCAACATGAAGCCACAATTGGCTTCAGGCCACCTGGCTAACAAAGAGGAACAATGTGTATCCAAATTGCTGAGTTATCACCAGCCTTGTTTACTTCGCATCTGTGGTCCAAATGTACTTTACTGAAATGTCATCAAACTAAATTGGACATTGAGCCACTATAGATAACTCAGTACAAGGAGTAGATTTTAAAGAGCTAGAGGTCAAAGTCAGCTGAATAAATACAAGATTGTGAAAAAGCTCCAAAAAAAAAGGAAATTGGACAGACTGAGCCAGGATTGGAATCTATGGATCTCAGTGAACAAGGGCTGAGTGAGGCAAGGGAGCTGAGCTGTAGAAACTGGTTTATTTACCACCCTTTCCTGGAAGCTGGAATTTTAGCTATAGATTTTCAAAACTATTTTAGTATTTTAGCAACCTGCCTACTGGAAGGAGGAAGCAAAAGAAGGACCTAGACCATAGAAATCTACAGCATATTACAGGCCCTCTGATCCACAATGTTGTGCTGACCATGTCACCTACTCTAGAAACAGCCAAGAATTTCCCTAGCACATAGCCTTCTATTTTTCTAAGCCCCATGTACCTATCAGACCCTATTGTATCCACCTCCACCACTATCGCTGGCACTGCATTCCACACACCCACCACTCTCCTCCCTGTACCTACTTCCAAGCACCTTAAAACTATGCCCCATTGTGTTAGTTAATCCCACGGCTGTAAACTCAATCCCGTGGTTGATGAAGGCCAACACACCATGTGTCTTTTTAACAACACTGTCAACTGCGCAGCAGCTTGGAGTGTTCTGTGGACACGGACCCCAAGGTGTGTCTGATCTTCACACTGCCAAGAGTCCTGCTATTAATATACTGTATCTTCAAATTTTACCTACCAAAATGAACCACTTCACACTTACCCGGGTTGAAGTCCGTCTGCCACTTATCAGCCCGGTTCTGCATCCTACTGATGTCACGTTGTAACCTCTGACAACCCTCCAGGCTACCCACACCACCCCCAACTTTTGGGTCATCAGCAAACTTGCTAACTCACCATTCTACTTCCTCGTCCAGGTCATTTATAGAAACCGCAAAGAGGAGGGGTTCCAGAGCAGATCTCGGCCTGAAACGTCGACTGTACCTCTTCCTAGAGATGCTGCCTGGCCTGCTGCGTTCACCAGCAACTTTGATGTGTGTTGCTTGAATTTCCAACATCTGCAGAATTCCTGTTCCCTGTGGAACACCACTGGTCTCTGACCACCATGCAGAAAACAAGCCATCTACAACCACTTGGCCTTCTGTGGACAAGCCAATTCTGGATTCATGAAGCAAAGTCCTTTGGATCCCATGCCTCATTATTTCCTGAAGGTGCCTTGTATGGGGAACCTTATCAAATGCCTTACTGAAATCCATATGCACTACATCCACTTCTCTACCTTCATCAATGTGTGTTGTTACAGCCCCAAAGAATTCAGTCAGGCTCATAAGGCATGACCTGCCCTTGACAAAGCCATGTTGATTATCCCTAATCAGATTGTCTCTCCAAATGCTCATAAATCTCAGGATCTTCAACAACTTGTCCACCACTGAAGTAAGACTCGCTGGTCTATAATTTACTGGGTTATCTCTACTCCCCTTCTTGAACAAGGGAACAACGTTTGCAACCTTCTAATCCTCTGGTACTTCTCCCATCCCTATTGATGATGCAAAGATCACCGCTAGAGGCTTAGCAATCTCTGTAGCCTTGGGTATATGTTGTCCGGACCTGACAACTTAATACTTTTCAAAAGCTCTAGCACATACTCTTTCGAGGCATGACTACACAGGCACGTGGACGTCAACAAGTTACACTAGCAAGAAGCATTTAAAAGGAGAAAATTTTTTCTTCAGCAATTTGATCGAAGCACAATTGAGCAGGCGCATGGATGTCAGCAAGTTAGACCAGCAGGAAGAATTAATAAATAAGACAGCTGTATAGAGCAGGCGTCAGAGTACAAGTGAGTCAGAGTAGGAGGGCTTTGGCTCAATGGGGCTTTGGTGATAATGGGTCTAAGCGCGGTTAGCTACATTTGAAGAATAGAAACAGAAGGTATGTCTGTGAGGCTGGTGTTCTGTACTGGGTGTCAGATATGGGAGGTCCGGGAGACTCACACCCTCCCGGACGGCCACATCCGCACGAAATGCGTCGATTGCATTAGGGAACTGGAAATGCAGCCTGGTGACCTTTATCTGGTCAGGGTAAGTGAGGAGGTGATAGAGTAGTCACACTGGGCCTCATAACAGAGATAGTGGGTAACAGTCGGGAGAGGGAAGGGCAAGAGGCAGATACTAGAGAGTGCTCCCAGTGGCTGCCCCCCTTAATAAGTACAATAAGTACTCCTGGTTGAGTACTGTTGGGGGGGGGGGGGAATGGCCTACCTGAGGGAGGCAACCGTGCCTCTGACACAGAGTCTGGCCCTGTAGCTCAGAAGCGTAGGGAAAGGAAGAGGATGGCAGCAGTGATAGGGGACTCTATAGTTAGGGGGGGGGGGTCAGACAGGCGATTCTGTGGATGCAGGAAAGAAGCACGGGTGGTAGTTTGCCTCCCAGGTGCCAGGGTCTGGGATGTTCCTGATCGCGTCTGTGATATCCTGAAGTGGAAAGGTGAACAGCCAGAGGTCGTGGTACATATTGGTACCAATGACATGGGTAGGAAAAGGGAGGAGGTCCTGAAAGCAAACTAGAGGGAGTTAGGAAGGAAGTTGAGAAGCAGGACCGCAAAGGTAGTAATATCGGGATTACTGCCTGTGCCATGCGACAGTGAGTATAGGAATAGAGTGAGGTGGAGGATAAATGCCTGGCCATGGGATTGGAGCAGGGGGCAGGGATTCAGATTTCTGGATCATTGGGACCTCTTTTGGGGCAGGTGAGACCTGTACAAAAAGGACCGTGCTCAGACCGTTGGTTTGAGATGTGTCTATTTTACTGCAAGGAGAATTATGAACAAAGTGGATAAGCTTTGTGCGTGGATCAGTTCTTGGAGCTGTGATGTAGTGGCCATTGCAGAGACTTGGATGGCTCAAGGGCAGGAATGGCTACTTGGAGGCCCAGGCTTTAGAAGTTTCAGAAAGGACAGGGAAGGGGGCAAAAGAGGTGGGGGCTTGTCATGGCTGCAGAAAAGGAGGAAGTTATGGAGGAATTGTCTACTGAGTCTCTGTGGGTGGAAATTAGGAACAGGAAGTGGTCAATAACTCTACTGGTTGTTTTTTATAGACCACCCAATAGTAATAGGGACATCGAGGAGCAGATAAGGAGACAGATTCTGGAAAGCTGTAATAATAACAGGGTTGACGTGGTGGGAGATTTTAATTTCCCAAATATTATAACCATATAATATTGACTGGCATCTCCCTCGAGCGAGGGGTTTAGATGGGGTGGAGTTTTTTAGGTGTGTTCAGGAAGGTTTCCTGACACAATATGTACAAACATTTGTAGATAAGCCTACAAGAGGAGAGGCTGTACTTGATCTGGTATTGGGAAATGAACCTGTTCAGGTGTCAGGTCTCTCAGTGGGAGAACATTTTTGAGATAGTGATCACAATTCTAGCTCCTTTAACATAGCATTGGAGAGGGATAGATCGGAGCAGACAAGTTAGAAAGGGTTTAATTGGAGTAAGGGGAAATATGAAGCTATCAGGCAGGAACTTGGAAGTATAAATTGGGAGCAGATGTTCTCGGAAATATACAGCAGAAATGTGGCAAATGTTCAGGGGATGTTTGCAGGAGCTCTGCATAGGTCTGTTCCAATGAGACGGAAAGGATGGTAGAATACAGGAACCACAGTGTACAAAAGCTGTTGAAAATCTAGTCAAGAAGAAAAGCTTATGAAAGGTTCAAAAAACTAGGTAACGATGGAGATCTAGAAAATTATATGGCTAGCAGGAAGGAGCTTATGAATGAAATTAGGAAAGCCAGAAGGGGCCATGAGAAGGCCTTGGCGAACAGAATTAAGGCCCAGAGCATTCTACAAGTATGTGAAGGGCAAGAGGATAAGACATGAGAGAATAGGACCTATCAACTGTGACAGTGGGAAAGTGTGCGTGGAACTGGAGAAGGTAGCTGAGGTACTTAATGAATACTTTGCTTCAGTATTCACTATGGAAAATGATCTTGGTGATTGTAGGGATGACTTGTAGTGGACTGAAATACTATAGCATATAGATATCAAGAAAGAGGATGTGCTGGAGCTTTTGGAAAGTATCAAGTTGGATAAGTTGTCGGGACCAGAAGGGATGTACCCCAGGCTGCTGTGGGAGGCGAAGGAAGAGATTGCTGAGCCTCTGGCGATGATCTTTGCATCATCAATGGGGACAGGAGAGGTTCCAGAGGATTGGAGGGTTGCAGATGTTGTTCCCTTATTCAAAAAAGGGAGTAGAGATAGCCCAGGAAATTATAGACCAGTGAGTCTTATTTCAGTGGTTGGTAAGTTGATGGAAAAGATTCTGAGAGGCAGGATTTATGAACATTTGGAGAGGCATAATATGATTAGGAATAGTTAGCATGGCCTTGTCAAAGGCAGGTCGTGCCTTACGAGCCTGATTGGATTTTTTGAGGATGTGACTAAACACGTCAGAACACGCTGGAGGAACTCAGCAGGTCGGGCAGCATCCGTGGAAAAGATCTGTTGATGTTTTGGGCCGGAACCCTTCATCAGGACTTAACACATTGAACGTAGAGCAGTAGATGTAGTGTCTATGGATTTCAGCAAAGCATGGGATCCAAGGGGACATTGCTTTGTGGATCCAGAATTGGCTTGCCCACAGAAGGCAAAGAGTGGTTGTAGACATGTCATATTCTGCACGGAGGTCGGTGACCAGTGGTGTGCCTCAGGGACCTGTTCTGGGACCCTTTCGCCTTGTGATTTTTATAAATGACCTGGATGAGGAAATGGAGGGATGGGTTAGTAAATTTGCTGATGACACAAAGGTCGTGGGTGTTGTGGATAAATGTGGAGGGCTATCAAAGGTTACAGTGGGATATCGATGCAAAGGTTACAGTGGGATATTGATGCAAAACTTGGCAGAGAAGTGGCAGATGGAGTTCAACCCAGATAAATGAGGTGCTTCATTTTGGTAGGTCAAATATAATGGTAGAATATAGTATTAATGGTAAGACTCTTGGCAGTGTGGAAGATCAGAGGGATCTTGGGATCCGAGTCCATAGGTCACTAAAAGCTGCTGCGCAGGTTGACTGTGGTTAAGAAGGTATACGGTGTATTGGCCTTCATCAATTGTGGGATTGAGTTTAAGAGCCGAGAGGTAATGTTGCAGCTATATAGGACCCTGGTCAGACCCCACTTGGAGTACTGTGCTCAGTTCTGGTCACCTCACTACAGGAAGGATGTGGAAGCCATAGAAAGGATGCAGAGGAGATTTACAAGGATGATGCCTGGATTGGGGGGCATGCCTTGTGAAAATAGGTTGAGTGAACTCAGCCTTTTCTCCTTGGAGTGACGGAGGATGAGAGGTGACCTGATAGAGGTGTACAAGATGATGAGAGGCATTGATCGTGTGGATAGTCAGAGGCTTTTTCCCAGGACTGAAATGGCTAGCACAAGAGGGCACAGTTTTAAGGTGCTTGGAAATAGGTACAGAGGAGATGTCAGGGGTAGGTTTTTTACACAGAGAGTGGTGAGTGTGTGGAATGGGTTGCTGGCAGTAATGGTGGAGGCAGATACAATAGGGTCTTTTAAGAGACTCCTGGATAGGTACTTGGAGCTTAGAAAAATAGAGGGCTATGGGTAACCGTAAGTAATTTCTAAAGTAAGTACATGTTCAGCACAGCTTTGAGGGCTGAGGGCCTGTATTGTGCTGTGGGTTTTCTATGTTTCTGTTTGTTTAATGTCTATTAAGTAATTGAGAATCCTAGGTGTTCCTGGAGGGCAATTAGAAAAGTTGTCAATTTGATTGATAACTTCCAAAGGTGAAGATAGCATGAGATAAAGGTATGTAACAGATGTGATTTCAAACTGTTCACTGTGCTATTGTTTCAATGGGTGTCTGTATCGTCATTAATATTAGTTCATGCTTCTTAAAGGCTTCAGTTTTATCCACCAGCAAGTTTGTTTTGGCCTCTTCATAATTTTCTTCCAGATGTACTATCCTTGTCATATAGCACAGACAGGTTCTACCACTTGGAGTACTCAGCGAATCCCTGCACTCGGTCCCCAGGGCTTTTCACGTGCTCAACTAACTGTTTTCGCCTGTAGAAGCTGGCTCCTCTACCTCGTGCAGTGAATTCCAGATTTTTAGCACTCTGGGCATAACATTTCTTCCTCTATCTTAATATCCTATGACTTCTGCTTATAGGAGAAAGTTCCCTATTCCATCTGTGTCTATGCCTCTAATTTTTTTGAAAAACCTTTTGTTTCCTGCACTGCTCCAAGGAAAGTAAACCTGGCTATTGATAACTTGTAACTCTAGGCAGTTTTCTGGTTGTTCCATGCACCCTTACCAATGTATTCCTGATCTTCTTGTGTGGCAGGTAGAACTGCACATAAGATTCCAGCTCTGGTCTAATTATTTATGAAATTGTACCATAGCCTGCCTGTTCTTGTGTTCAGCACCCCTGCTACTGGAATCCTGTATGTTTCATTAATTTTGCTGCTTTCAGGTATCTTCCATTTGCACAGCAAATTCCTCTGTTCCTTAGGTTCCCCAGGGCCTTATTATTCATTGTTAGTATTCAAGTCTTGTTTATCCTACCAGAATATATTTCCTCTGTCTTTCAGGATTAAATTCTATCTACCATTTGCCTATTACTTTTACCTAAATTACCAATTTAATTGTACCCAAATTAACATAATTTTGCAGCTGAAGGCTGCCCAAGTTGCTATCACACCACCAATTTTCATGTCGTGTGCATGATATGATATTCCTATCAAAGTGCAATTCTCATAAATCTGAGTTTTCTCACAGGAGAATGTCCGCCTGGAGTTGATGGGATTTGTATTACTGCTGTGTGATCTATGTGTGAGAGTCTAGGCCACATTCATTTACTGGAGGTTTGTTTGAACCACAAGTTCAAAGTTCTTTTTCAGTATATTGTGACCATGACCAAGAGCATTGACATTGGTTATAAAGGGAATGATGCAGACTGTGCTCGACAAGGTACCCAGGAAGTGTTTCACATGTGAAAGCAAATGCAGCTTTTCGTTCCCAGAAAAGCCAAAGGAAATTGGATCATTATTATGTTCCTGCGAATTTTAGGGTTTGAGGAAGAGATTTCTATTGAGAGATCCTTTTGTCTTTCAAAGGAAGTGTGCAAAGGAATGAGACATACCTGCTTTGCACCTGGTTATATCAGCCATGATGCAGTGCAGGTAGCTGAACAAGCTAAATGGGCTGTTTCATCACTGCAAAACTACCACTCTGCTCCTTGTATGACAGCAATTGCTGCAGTTCCTAAAGAGCACAAATCTTTGGAAACTTCAGGGCTACAGAAAATATTTATGTTTTCTTTTGCATCACTGCTGTCTTTGTAATGTAGAATGTGTGGCACTTATTCAGTGTTCATTCGATTGTTTTAAGTACAGTTTTCTGATGTAAATGGTTATTCAGGTGAGTCATATGGCAAAGAACCTTTTGCTTTTGCAAGGGATAAAAATGGCTTTGGAAGCAATGGAAACTAAAACCCACTGTTCAGGTGGACCTGACATCAGCTGTGTTTGCCCTGTTATCAAGAAACAGTAGCTCATGGTTTTTGTGACTATCCAAGCCTAGCCACACGTAGATTAATGGGCAGCGGTAGCAGCAAGAATTATCCTCAGCTTGAATCCCACCTTTTCAGTTAATATTGTATCTCTGAACTCAACCATTCACATTGCTGGTGGATATGCGCTCTAACAGCCAAGGTTTTCATCAATTAAATCGGTTCTTTGGTCCAGCTCTTTCATGCTGGGCTGAAGATGTTATCAGCAGTAGTTCTGCTTTGAACATGTTTGGCCTACATCCCTCTGGACTTTTCCATCCATGTTTCCCTCAATGCCATTATTGTACGTGCAGCTCATTCCATACATTTGCCTCTCAGAGACCCTTTTGAAATATTTTCCCCTCTTACCTTAAGCTTATGCCCTCTACCCTTGGGGAAAAGACTGACTTTTTGTCATATCTATGCCCTGTATGATTTTATAGACCTCTCTAAGGTAGCTCCTCGGCCTGCTTTGCTCAACAGCCTATCCAGTCTGTCCTTCTCACTCCAGTCCAGGCAGTATCCCTGTGAATCATTTGTGCACCCTGTAGCATAACCGTTCCATTCCCCTAGTGTGGTGATGCCAGATGTATCCCAACTCTGATAATCAGTGGGAGTATACCATGCACCTCAACCACTGCACTTCCTCTCTCAGGCAACTATGTATTTGAACATGTCTACAGAAAAGGGCAATGCCATCATGAAAGATCCCACCTACACTGCCTATGGACTGTTTGTTGAACTCCCATCAGGGTGGAAGTTGCATAGCATCCACAGCAGAACCACCAGACTCAAAGCAGCTACTTTCCCCAAGCAGTAAGGCTGATCAGTGTCTCCAGGCAGTCCTGTGCCTTGCGTCACTTCATGGGCATACAGTCTATGTATGGTGTGTATAAGCTATCTTGTGTTTATTGCTGTTCTAAACACCGCAGTGTTACAGGCAAATGGGTTACACACACAAAATGCTGGTGAACGCAGCAGGCCAGGCAGCATCTATAGGAAGTACAGTCGACATTTCAGGTCGAGACCCTTCGTTAGGACTAGCGGAAAAAGAGAGAGTAAGAGATTTGAGAGGGGGAGATCCAAAATGATAGGAGAAGACAGGAGGGGGAGGGATGAAGCCGGGAGCTGGAACGTTGATTGGCAAAAGGAATGCAAGGCTGGAGAAGGGGGAGTATCAGGACGGAAGGCCTTGGAAGAAAGAAAGGGGGAGAGGAGCACCAGAGGAAAATGGAGAACTGGCAAGGAGTTATTGTGAGAGGGAAAGAGAGTAAATAAATTGGGGATGGGGTAAGAAGGGGAGGAGGGGACCGTTTATGTCCTCGCTCATCTTTTGTATGTTCAAGGGGCATAGATATTTTCTTTTTGTTTGTTAAGGGGACTTGTTACCTTTTTGCTATTATTGCTATTAATTGCTATTATTATGATGCCCAAAAGACTGCAGTTGCTGGAACTTGTGGCAGCAAACAATCTGCTGGAGGAACTCTGGTTGAGCAGAGGGACGTGGAAATAATGACCATTTTGGGTTGAAACCCTGCTAGAGAGCTGAGAGGGGTGTTGGCCAGTATAAAGAGGGGAAGTGGTGAAACGAGCCAGTAGTATCAGTATAAAGCAGAGGAGTGATGAAACAGCATCACCAATCTGGTTCCATACATGGAGTTCTATGCTTTGCCACTGGGGTTCAGCTTGGATTTTGCCAAGTAATTCTACAAAATGATCTAACTTTCAGAGGTTAAATCGGAGGTGACTCTGGAAATCAGCATTAGCAGTCTAGTATCAAAGCTCTGGTAAAGATGAAATTCACCCGAATTTGGTTCTGGGTGCAGGTTTCTCTTCACGTGTCGAACATTCTGATTTCCCTGTACTCAGCTGTAGCCCAAACCATCAGTGGCTGCCATTTCAGAGCAGCTGGCTCATCTTTGCGTTACTGTACTTGAGAGTTTCTCTGGTGAGCAAAGTGGAACCACTCAGACTGAAATATTAAATTTGTATGTTATTCAAGGGTTGGGTGAAGATGTAGGTCTTACTCTTTTCTACAAGTATGTGAAGAGCAAGAGGATAAGACGTTAGAGAATAGGACCAATCAAGTGTGACACTGGAAAGGTATGTACAGAACCGGTGGAGATAGCAGAAATGAATACTTTGCTTCAGTATTCACTATGGAAAAGGATCTTGGTGATTGTAGGGATGACTTGCAGCAGATTGAAAAACTTCAGCATATAGACATTAAGAAAGAGGATGTGCTAGAGCTTTTGGAAAGCATTAAGTTGAATAAGTCTCCGGGATCGGATGAAATGCACTTAGGCTACTGTGGGAGGCGAGGGAGAAGATTGCTGAGCCTCTGGCAATGATCTTTGCATCATCAATGGGGATGGGAGAGGTTACGTAGGATTGGAGAGTTGCAGATGTTGTTCCTTTATTCAAGAAAGGGAGTAGAGATAACCCAGGAAATTATAGACCAGTGTGTCTTACCTCGGTGGTTGGTAAGTTGATGGAAAAGATCCTGAGAGGCGAGATTTATGAATATTTGGAGATACATAATATGATTAGGAATAGTCAGCATGGCTTCGTCAAATGCAGGTCGTGCCCGATGAGCCTGATGGAATTTTTTGAGGATGTGACTAAACACATTGATGAAGGTAGAGCAGTAGATGTAGTGTCTATGGATTTCAGCAAGGCATTTGATAAGGTACCCTATGCAAGGTTTATTGAGAAAGTAAGGAGGCATGGGATCCAAGGAGACCTTGCTTTGTGCATCCAGAATTGGCTTGCCCACAGAAGGCAAAGAGTGGTTGTAGATGGGTCATATTCTGCATGGAGGTCGGTGACCAGTGGTATGCCTCAGGGACCCTTTGGGATACTTTCTCTTTTTGATTTTTATAAATGACCTGGATGAGGAAATGGAGGGATGGGTTAGTAAATTTGCTGATGACACAAAGGTTGGGGGTGTTGTGGATAGTGTGAAGGGCTGTCAGAGGTTACAGCAGGACATCGATAGGATGCAAAACTGGGCTGAGAAGTGGCAGATGGAGTTCAACCCAGGTAAGTGTGAGGTAGTTCATTTTGGTAGGTCAAATATGATGGCAGATTATAGTATTAATGGTAAGGCTCTTGGAAATGTGGAGGATCAGAGGGATCTTGGGGTCCAAGTCCATAGGACACTCAAAGCTGCTATGCAGGTTGACTCTGTGGTTAAGAAAGCATACGGTGCATTGGCCTTCATCAACTGTGGGATTGAATTTAAGAGCCCAGAGGCAATGTTACAGCTGTATAGAACCCTGGTCAGACCCCACTTGGAGTAGTGTGTTCAGTTCTGATCACTTCACTTACAGGAATGATGTGGAAACCATAGAAAGGGTGCAGAGGAGATTTACAAGGATATTCCCTGGATTGGGGAGCATGCCTTATGAAAATAGGTTGAGTGAACTCGGCGTTTTCTCCTTGGAGCGACAAAGGATGAGAGGTGACCTGATAGAGGTGTACAAGATGATGAGAGACATTGATCGTGTGGATAGTCAGAGGCTTTTTCCAGGGCTGAAATGGCTAACACGAGGGGGCACAGTTTTAAAGTGCCTGGAAGTAGAGACAGGAGATAGCAGGATAAGTTTTTTTTTCATGTAGAGGGTGGTGAGTGTGTGGAATGGGCTGCTGGCGACGGTGTTGGAGGCAGATAAGATAGGTTCTTTTAAGAGCATCCTGGACAGGTACATGGAGCTCAGAAAAATAGAGGGCTGTGGGTAACCTTAGGCAATTCTAAAGAAGCACATGTTCATCACAGCATCGTAGGCCGAAGGGCCTATATTGTGCTGTAGGTTTTCGATGTTTCTAGATACTATGCTGTTCCTCAGTCACTGAGGCTTTCCTCAGTCACTGCTCTTCAGCTTGCACTGCCCCCTGGTGTTCCCTCAGCATGCCATCTGTAACTCTGCCGTGTATGTGCTGTGACCAGCAATAAGCATCAAGTCCCAAGGACGCACTGTGAACCAGCTTCATTTCTATGTCTAGGTTGTGGCTGGGTGAAGAACACTTTTACAGCATGAAAAAGCGATTCACTGCTTATGCTACTACTGTGTCAAAGCAGCTTGCTCTGGTATTGAATACTGAAGAGCACAGTGCAGAAACAGGCCCTTCAATGCATGATGCTAGTCAGAAAGAGTTCTCTATCTGTCCATGGCCCTTCCATTTGCTATCTGTTCATGTGCCTACTAAATGCCTCAACAGCATTAATGAATCTGAATACCTACCATGTTGAACTTTTCCCCTCACACCTTGTAGCTATGCTTCTCATGATTTTCTATACTATTAGGTCACCCTTCATCCTCTGACATGCTTGTCTAATACATTCTAATCCAGGAGACATGGTGTGATCAGAATTACAAAAGTGGCATTACAACTGTAGGTAATCAGCACCCCGGCTAATGATGTTCATCACCGTATACTTGTGTTGTCATCAGAGAGCTATGTACTTGCACCCCAACATCCATCTCCATCAATGCTGCTTACGATCTTATTTACTGTTGGTGAGTGTAGTTATCTCTCACATCCTTGTGGCTACTAGTAATGTTTAAATCCAGTTTGAAGTCCGATTTGATTAGGACTTGAAATTCAAATGGAATCTTGCAAGCTGTGTGCCGGAATGATGACTAGGATTTCTCAGACCAGGTCACTGCCTCAGAATAAGGTCAGACATGAAGAAAAATCAAAAGATGAGTCACTTATTTCATAGAATCATTGAAATCTACAGCACATTACAGGCTGCTTGGCCCACGATGTGCCGTGTAACCTATTCTAGAAACTGCCTAGAATTTCCCTACCTCATAGCCCCCTATTTTCCTAAGCTCCATGTACCTGTCTAAGAATCTCTTGAAAGGCCCTATTGTATCCACCTCTACCACCTTCGCTGGCAGTGCATCCCCTCTGTACCTACTTCCAAGCACCTTAAAACTATGGCCCCTCATGTTAGCCCGGGGAAAAAGCCTCTGCTATCCACACAATCAATGCCTCTCATCTTATACAGTATAGCCTCTTGACATATATTTGCCCTCAGGTTTTGTGACTTGGCTGCTCTAAGGATTAATATCATAGACTGGGAACGGAGCAGTACAACATAAGAACAAGCTCTTGACCAAGTTTGTGTCTAACAAGATACTAAACTATTATATGTGATCTACATCCTCAGACAGCGGGTTACACTATCTAAAAGCCTTTTAAGCACCACTATCGTATCTGCATCCAGCAGACCTTTCCAGGCAC
Organism: Mobula birostris; assembly: GCF_030028105.1. Classification (NCBI taxonomy): domain Eukaryota; kingdom Metazoa; phylum Chordata; class Chondrichthyes; order Myliobatiformes; family Myliobatidae; genus Mobula; species Mobula birostris. The sequence goes on from NC_092394.1 coordinate 59,288,403, forward strand.
ATACCACTGAGTACAATAAACTTGCGCTGTGCCAAGTATTTGATATTGACTTCAAAGACATAAGATGTAGCAGAAATAGGCCATTCAGCCCATCAAGTCTACACCACGCCTGATGTATTGTTCCATCTCAGCCCTATTCTTTTCCCTTCTCCCTGTAACCCTTAACACTCTTACCAGACAAGAATTTGTCACACACTGCCTTAAATTGCCAGTGACGTCCTCCAGAGCCCTCTATAACATTGAATTTCACAAATTCACCACCCCCTGACTGAAGAATTTTCCCCTTGTCTCAGTCTGGGCACCTTGCTGTGTTATTAAAACTTCAAACTTAAATAGCAAATGTATTTAGTTTTGTTTCCCTGGCTTCTTGCTGCATTTTGACGAATCAGAAGCTGGTCCTGTTTGACTAATTTGGAGTTTGTTACTGGTTTTGGTGTGCAGGTAAAGGAGACAATAGAGGTAGATTAGCACTGTAGTTCACTGATGCCCACCACACATTGCCAAAACTTTTGTCTGCTTTTAATTGGTATGGGCTTAAGGGATGAGGGGTGGGCATTGGGGATGTGTTTTTGTTGCTTTATCCCTTTAAGCTGTATTGTGGTATAGCAGCACCTAGAATGTAAACCTGTTGGGTGCTTGGTCTCTGGTAACACTTGATATGGGCAGTGCAATAATCTATTGATGGAGAATTCCGAATGAGATGCAACAAATTGTTTTTGTTTTCAGTTAAACATTTTATTCACGGAAGTACTACTTCTCCAGCATTAAGCAATGGTTTGATTGTAAATCAGTTGACATTGGGAATTTGTACATCAGTTTGGGGGCAGAGTGGACTATACATGGTGGAGTCTTCATACCATTCAGACCATCTCCTTGGTTAACTTTTGTTCTTTTTTACCGATTGCCCATTCTTGGCGTTGAAATGGATGAGACTAACAGAGACTGAAATGTGATGTCTTCTTCTCCAACAGATTGGCGACATTGTCAAAGTGACCAGAATGAACATCAGTGGCCAGTGGGAGGGTGAAGTGAATGGTCGGCAAGGACTCTTCCCCTTCACTCATGTCCAGATCATCGACCCCCAGAATCCTGAGGAGAATGAGTGACCTGAAGGTCTGAACATTTGGTCACCTCCATCTGCCTGTTCATCACACAGTCAGCATCAACATTTGGTGCATTGCTTCCAGATTAAAGGGGGACACATCATTTTGCAATGGAAAAGCGATTGGTTTTTTGAGTATCTGCTTAGCTGCTGGAATTTAACGTTTCTGTCTGAGCTGTTCCCATTTCCCATTAAAACAACACCATTACTAACCAGTGGAAATAGAGGAGAGGAACAGCGTCAGTCCCGGTGCCTCAGATTGGAACTTGTAGTCAACTGGGATAAGTGTGTAGTTGGCCAAGCCCCGAAAACTTGGAACACTCAAATGGATATTCCTCCTTCCTATCTTTATCAATAGTGGCATGCAGGGATGTGACTGAGACTAAATACTGCATTATCCTGAACAATGTCACAGCTGAATGAATGAGGATCTGAACTCACCAGAATGTTTTTCAATCGTTTTCAATACAACGTACATATATATATATATTAGCCAGTTGTGCTGCAAACAACATGTAGAGGAGTCACCAGTGTTTTTGGATGCAATCAGATAGATAGCTGTAGATAACAATCATGGATGTCTGTTATACAATTCTGTCACACCTGTAAAACAAGCTTTTAAAGGGGAAACACTCTGAATAGACAGCAACAGAATTAATCATCCAGAAAAGTTGCCTGCAGGAGTCAACATACATTTTGTGGAGTTGGGCAGTATCAACCAAGACGTTTTGGGTTTGAAAGCGGGTATTCTGCAGACTTGCCTGGGGACTCGTGTTTCACTCAATGAGGAGCTGTTCGTATCTCGGAATAGGAAGGCCAGGGTTCCACTTTTAACAATCATCCTTGTCTGTTGTTCAGGAAATTTAGAAACCTACGAAGCAGGCAGAAACTATTCCCATGGAAATATGTGCCTTTTTGTTTTGGAAATAGTTTCCAAAGTGAAAGTTTCTTAGTCTACCACCTTGATGGCTGATGTGTGTCAGACAAGAATAAGTGCATTATTAACCACGTGCATCCCACTGCCCTATCAGTAGTGCTGATCTAGTGCAGGTGATGATGGCAGGAGTTGAGTTTGCTTCGTGGCTGTGTTGTGTATAATTTTTGTTGATTGACACACTTCCTCACGTACACAATGTGCAAGTGCACAGCCTCTCAAAACAAAGCTATCCTTTGACAGAACAATCCAATCTCAAACTGAGCTTTCTTTGACTTCTATCCTCAGTTTTAGTTGATTTTATTTGAAGTTCAAGACTACATTAATACATGTGCACTGAATTAATGAGCTGTGTGAGAATATTGTTAACTAGAGTGCAACACTAAAAGCTGAGGCTTGTCACCCTGCCACACCTATTAATGGCTGCCCATTTGGGCTTGGTCAGTAATACCAACACAAATAATACCTGTTGAGTATTATACAGAAATTGTCCACCACGACCACAGGACTCCGAGGGGAAGGATTCTTCTCTGGGAAGGTCAGTTGATCATTGGTTTCCAATATCTCAGCAGTGGTGGGTGAATAAATGGTAGCTGCCATGCATGGGCAGGTGAGAAATTGTTGCTAACTGGATTTTCTTCAGATAGGGTGTTTTTTTTTAATCTGTTTTGTGGCCCCTTGAATAGTGTTTGACAAGTGGGCATGATTGTTGATCAGGTTCATATTTCACACAGCATTAAACAAATGCCTTGGTAGTTCTGCTGCAGGGGAGGGGGAAATGTCACCATCAAACCAAAGTACGTACCTAGTGCCTAAAAATCTCAAGCTGTGGAAGGAACCAGGTTGAAGTAGATTAGGTATCACAGTCCTGTCTGTTTAGAAGTGGGTTTTTAGAACTTGAGCAAATACAAGAATCAGTAAAAAGATGTTTTGAATATCTGTTTCATATTCCTCCAGCTGTGATTCTGGACTTGCTGTGTGAACAGGTCTTGGGTCATAATGAAACAGCAATGTTCATCCAGTGCACTGTTCAACACAATCATTCAATGTTTTGATGTCTCTATGCATCTGCTGATGGTAATATTTTCGGCCTAGTTTTTTTTCCTTCATCAAACCACTATGGATCCCTTGGCTTGCCTGCCAAGTTATTACACTGGACTCCTGAAATTGTGTCTAGTTGCCTGGAATACATTGAGGATGGGTGATGTTCTTATAGCTCTCTGAATGGGTTCCAGTTTCTGAGTGTTTCCCCTTTACAAGTTGATAGCACATGACCCGCTTCTGTTCCTGCTTAGTTTATGTCCGTTCACAATATTTTAATTAGGCTTGTGCCATGGGAAGGAAATAAAGCTGGTATTTGGTTCTGGAAGGTGTCAAACACTGAGTGCAGCCTGAAGCTGAACCAAACTGTGCAGGGCAGATGTACCCACCTTCACTTGCTTGCCTTCCCACTACATCTGTTGCCAATAAAACTTGTTTACAACACTTCAAACTTGCAGAAGTTTTTAATGCTTAGATGATCACAAAATACCTCTGGTCTACGTGCATGTTAGTGACACTTTTATTTTTGTAGAGAGCTTTTGATGTGTGTTCCAGAAGCGCCATTGAATGCCTTTTGTTTAACCTTCTGGGAATGGAGAGCATTTGCCTGAGGAACAGTTCATGTCATGTCTAACCTTTGACTGAATAAATCTTGTATTTTAAATGCAAGTGCCAAGAACTAAGCTTTGCTTGCAACCCCAGTAAATCCATAAAATACCCTTAACTGGGCAGTTTTGAATCTTTTGATTTGTTTCAGAAGTTAACAGTATTACAAATTGGCCTTTTTTTCAGGGGACATTAAGAGTATGTTTTACTTTTTGTTCACGATGTAGTGTCTTAGTTTTCTTCACTGAATTCAATTGTGGAAGTATCCCAGCAGATCAGTGTGTTGCTGGTTTGTATATAGCAAATAAACTTTACATTAATCTACAATTTCCCTTTACTATTCTGTACCTGCATTATTAATACAGCTATTGTTGATATCAGACTGGAGAGATATAAAACAATAAAGGGAATTGTATAAACTCCACACACTAGAGCATTGCAGTCTTGGGAATTGGAGTCCTGGTTAATTATTAAGAAAGTTTAATGGTGAAATCCAATTCAAATAGATCTACAGTCCACCTTACCTCAAGTTTATTGGTGTGACAGAAGCATTTGATCAATGTTGTGGCTTTGCTGTCAGGAGTTGCTCTTTGAATATTGTTTGCAGCCGCAGGCTGCTGTTTCTCCAAATAACATACCATGGCAGATGCAGCTTGTAGTTTTGACGTGTAACATTTCCGCCACTGACAGATTGGCAATGAGTCAGTTGCTGGCTAATTTTAGCTTATTTGTTTTTTATCTGTAGAGCTGTGGTGGATGCATATTTGCTACAAAGCTATGGGTTCAGTTGCTTGTTTTTGGAAGTGACATGTCCCGATTAACTTGCCTCATTCTCCAGCCCAGCTTTGGGCAAGCCCAAGTTCCCCAAACAGCAGTATTAAGTAATCCTTTAGGTCTAGTTACATTTACTGTGTGGAAGGCTGCTTTACATTATGTATGCATTAAGGGAGACCCTGAACAGTGTAAAGGGCAGTAAAAGATCTTCTAGGATAATATGGGCCTCAAATGCTTAATATATTCCTGACTGGAAAGCAGCTACTTCTGTTCATTACCCTTGTGACTAGTTAATCTGATATCTGGCTGCTGTCTGGTCTTGAGTAGGGGGTTACTTGTTTCTTCCTTTTTAATCTCTTGCAATCTTTTGTTTCAATCATGGTTTGCGATTCCTATCTCAGCACAACCACTAGTACCCCAAACCACCCAGGTCTCCTAGTCACTGACCATTTTAGTTATATTTAAATATTAAGTTTTAGGGTGTGTATTCAACACTGAAATGGAAACAGTACAAATGGTCTGAAATGATATTGGGGCTGTTGCCTTAAAACACAATAAAATGATTAACTCTTGCAACTGTATAATTGTTTTACTGACTGATCCAGACTTGTTTCGATGCAACCTCTGTCAAACTCCATAAGCATTGAGCAGGTTTTGAAAAGATGGCCCCATGGTATGAACTTCAGGTAACCTTATGTTCCTCATCCACTCCCGCCAGTCCACCCAGGTTCCCCGTTCACCTGTACCATTCCTACCCCTTGTCTTCCCCCGTCTGCCCATCATACTCTCCCCTCATCTGCTGCCACCCATCACCTTCCAGTCTCTGTCTCCCCCTCTTGCCTCTAGACACTGGATATCTTCCCTGTATACTCAGTCCTGATGCAGATTCCTGAGCCAATAGATCAACCAATTTCTGCAGTTGCTGCCTGACAGAGTTCTTTTGGCTGTTTGTTGCTTCATTTTCCAGCATGGAGGTCGGGGATCATCAGCTCGAACTGGGGAGCAGATGGACAGATGCAACCATCTGGCTGGATGAGGCAGGCTCAATGGAATGGAGTGACAGTTTGTGTTGGTTCTTTGCCTATATTAGGCAGGATGGTCATGGTGGTGCACCTGAGAATGCAGGTATGAACCTGGAGCGGACTGGGGCTGAGGACGGCAGTACAGGGGTCATTGGGTGGGTCACAGGGAGCACTGCCCCACTGAGTGGTGGGGAACTGGTGTCAGGGAGCTCTGGGAAAAGTTGCATGGAAAGACGGGCCTGTATAGCCATGGAGATGGGAGGTGGAACAAGAGTCCCAGTGGGCTGGGCAGTAGCAGGGTGTGTAGGATCAATGCTACACTGAGAATAATCAATGTCGTCAGCCTGACCTTGGATCCAGGTAATCTTTGGGTAAAAATTCATCTGCTGACCAAGGTCCCAGTGAATGGCTAACAGATGTTTCATTTTAAGCTTGTTATAGTAGTTACAGTTGCATGGATTGCAGCGCCACTGCCCCACACATACAGTGACGTAGATTTGTTCTAACTTCCAGTGCTCTGTGGAGTTTGCACCTTCTTTGACCATGTGAATTTTGTCTCTGGTCCATTCCCATGTCCCATAAATTGATTGGGAGATTGCCCCTAGTGTGGAGGAGAGTGGTAGAATCTTGAATTGTAGCATGAGAGCAACGTGGGATTAATATAAATGGATAGTTGATGGTTGGTTCAGACTTGGTGGACTGAAGGGCCTGTTTAGGCCCAGTTCTTTCATTGCCTCCTGCGTATGAAACACTTGTTGGGTTTTGCCTGTGTCCATTGACTGACTTGCTAGGTTTTGGCATGGTGGCACATTAATCCAGCAGCATGCTGTTTGTATCGAGTCTTCAACTTTCACTTGCTCATTGACTGGGTTAGGGTGATCATGTGATCGTGACAGACTCTCTGATCTGTCATGATCACATTTTATAGCAGGGCTGATGATGCCTGTGGAACAGTTTCCACGACTCTGCAATGTCCTGTGGTTGCAAGCCCAGCAGTTGCAATACCAAGCCATGATGCATCCAGATAGAATGCTTTCTGTGGTTGATCAATTCGAAAAAAATTAATAAGGGTCAATGGCAACATGCCAAATTTATTTAACATCCTGAAGAAGTAGAAGCATTGGTGAGCTTTCCTGGTTGTGGTGTCAATGTGGGTGGTGTTCACTCCTAGAACTTGAAGCTTTTAACCTCGGCACTGTTGATAAAGACAGGAGCATGTGAGTCCTGTCTTCCTACAGCTTGTTCTTTGAGTTTGATCCCACCACTCGCCTGCCTTATCAATCTGCCTGCTACTTCTCTGGTGACCTTGGGTACAATTGCCTCTTTGTGTAGTTGGCAATTAGCTTTCAGATGTTTCATCACCAATTGAGGTGACATCCTCAGTGCTCAGTTATCACCTTGACTGGTGGTGAAACATCTGCAAGCTAATTGCTGAGCTCGCAAACACCGCAACATCAAGATAATTGATTGGATGGTGGGGGTGGCTTGTGCAAATGGGGGAAGGTTAATGCTTTGCTGGTGCTTGTGCATGGGAGGGGGAGGGGGGCTCAGGTTCTAATGTTTTTGTCATTTATTCTTTGCAGGCATCCAGAAAACAGGAAAAAACCCAAAGAGTGAGGATTTCAGGTTGTATACTGTATACATTCTCTGCCTCCATCATCACCTCTCACGGGAAACATTCCCTCTAACCTCTTACTCCTATGACTTTAACATCAGAAACAGGTTTATTGCCACTGACAAGTCTTGAAATTTGTGTTCGAAGTAAATTTATTACCCAAAGTACATATATGTCACCATATACAACCCTGATATTTATTTTACACAGTAAATCTAAGAACCAATTGAGTCAATGAAAGACTGCACTCAGCAAGACGAACTGTGTAAATACAGAAGAAATTAATAAATAAGCAAATACTAAGATGAAGAGTCCATCGGCTGTGGGAAGAGTAAGTGGCGTTATTGCCTCCGGTTCAAGAGACCGATAGTTACGGGAGAATAACTGTTCCTGATGGCAGCAGCAAGAAGAGAGCAGGGTCTGGATGGTTGGGGTCCTTGCTGGGTGCAGCTTTCCTGTGACAGTGTAGGCATAGCAAATTACTAGTCATAGAACACTACAGCACAAAACAGATCTATCATTCTATCTAGTGCATGCTGACTTGTTATCATCTAGTGTAATCTACCCACACCTCCATACCCCTCTCATTCATATATTTACCTAAATTTCTCTCAAATGTTGCAGTTGAACTTGCATCTATTTCTGCTGGTAATTTGCTCTACACTTGCACAACCCTCTTGAGTGAAGTCCCTTTCAGATTCTCTTTAAATATTTCAGCTTTCACCCTTAAACTACAGCTTCTAATGGGAAAGCCTGTTTGCATTTACCCTATCTATATCCCTCGTAATTTTGTATACTGTGTTACAATAAAAATAAATCAGTAGTGCAAAAGAGGAATAGTGAGGTAGTTGGCGTTCATTAACTATTCAGAAATCTGATGACTGAGGGGAAGAAACTGTTGAATGTGGGTCTTCAGGCTCAAATACTACCTCCGTGATGGTAGTAATGACAACAGTGTATGTCCCAGATAGTGATGCTGCCTTTAGAAGATGTTCTTGATGGTAGAGAAGCTTGTATCCATAATAGAGCTGGCAGAGTTTACAACGCTGAAGCTTTTTCTGATCTTGTGCATTGATCGCTCCTTACCAGATGGTGATGCGACCAGTCAGAATGTCACCACATCTGATGAAATTTGCTAGAGTCTTTGGTGACAGATCAAACTCCCAATGAAGTATAGTTGCAAGTGTGCCTTTGGTGTAATTACATCAACATGTTGGATCCAGAATAGATCCTTTGAGACACTGGCGTCTCCAGAAACTTGAAACTGCTCACCCTTTCCACTGCTACCCCCTCAATGAAAATTGGTGTGTTCTCCCAACTTCCCCTTCATGAAGTCTACAATCAATTCTTTGGTCTTGCTGATATTGAGTGCAAGATTGTTATTGTGACACCACTTAACCAGCTGATCTATTTCATTCCTAAACATCTCATTGCCATCAGAGTTTCTACCAACAGTGCTTTATTAGCAAATTTGTAAGTGGTTTTTGAGGTGTGCCTAGCCACGCAGTCATCAGCATAGAGGGAGTGATATTCCAAGAGATTAAACCTTAACAAGCAGTAGAAAACAGAAGCTCTTGGCCTGGGCCATGCTGCTATTTCCACAGCCCATCATACACTGGCACATCGAACATCAATATTCCTGTCTCATCACCCGACCCCACCTGATAATGCAGTCTGGATTTCTCATTGATGGAGAAGGATGTTAGCTGGACTACACCAGATTTTACCCAGTGCCACACTAACCTAATCCAGATAAAGAACACTGGCCAAAATGACTCCACATCACAAAGCCAACGGATGAGGCAGTGGCCCACCTGGCCTACCCTGAGAAATCTCTCATCATTAGCAGCTGATGTTGCTAAGTTTTCTGTACTCTGGCCAAAACCTGGCAGAGCATGGCTGACAATTACCTACCCAGCAAGATGGTCTTCAAATTGCAAGCTGTTTTGAGTTTATCTGTGGCAGTGATCAGGGAGTCAATCTACTCACTAGATGAGAACTGCATCTGGGAAAGCTGGTCTTCCTTTTCCTTCAAGGTGTGAAACACACTTTATGTAAAGCATTCACTGCAGAATCAGGAAGTGGTCAGTGAGCTTGTACACAAAGCTGATTGCCTTCTCTGCTAACCCACCATGAAGGCAGATCGGGTTTAGTTTCACGTTAGCAGAGTTTAGATAAAAACAATGATACCTGACCACATTGAGTAGATGCACAGCATCAAGGCAGAGAACAGATATGTTGAAGCCCTTCCTTCGATCACCTTTAACTTTTTAACTGATCTATGAACATGCCAACCTCAGAAAAGCAAGTATGCAGACCATCACTGCTTAGAAAGACCTACATTTCTCTAGCACTTCTTGTGAATACAGGACATTCCAAACTTCTTCACAGCTAATGGAATTTACAATTGGAATATGGAGCAAGAGAGTTGCCTCTGCAGGAATACAGTGGATCCAGTGGGGTAGAATTGTCAACATTTTGGATTGACACCCTGTATCAGAAATTTTGCAAATGTCTCTGATGTTCATAAAGTCAATTCTTTCTTGGCATGATTGTCTCAGCCTTTGGTTAATTTCTTGGTTGCTTCACAGCCTGGGTTTGCTGTGGATCAAGTGAGGTAGATGTTAAATTCATAGTAACCTTGGAAGATCTGAGAAAACTTGTGATACGAATTATTGAAAGATGTTCTAAGGAGCTGGGTATATTTGGATAGACGGCCTGATTAGGGATAGTCAATGGGGTTTTGTGCGTGAAAGGTCATATCAAACCAGTCTTGAAGAGTTTTTCCAAAGATGTTAGCAGGAAACTTAATGAAGCCAATGGATGATGTCTACATGGAAGGCCCTTGACAAGGTTGGATATGATATTGGCTTTGCGAGAAAAGCCAGAGTGGTGGTAGATGGTTGCCTCCCTGACTGCAGGCCTGCGACTGTGGTGGTGTGCTGCAAGAATAGCAGCTGGGCCTGTAGTTGTTTGTCATTATCAACAACCTGGATAATAATGTCGTAAACTGGATCATCAAATTTTCAGACGACACTAAAATTAGGGTGTAATAGGCAATGAGGAAGGCTATAAAAGCTTGCAGTGAGATCTGGAAAATGGCAGATGGAATTTAATACATACAAGTGTGAGGTGTTGTACTTTGGGAGGACAAACCAAGGTTAGGGCACTGAGGAGTGGAATGCAAGAAAGCGATCTAGGAGCACAGATCCATGATTTCTTGGAAGTGGCACCACAAGTAAATAGGATTTGAGACCTTTTCGCACATTGGCCTTCATAAACCAAAGTATTGAGTACATGAATGTTGAAATTGTGTAAGATGTTGTTGAGGCCTAATTTGGAGTATTGTGCGCAGTTCTGGTCACTACTGACAGGAAAGATATCAATAAGATTGAAAGAATACAAAGAAAATGAATAGCAACACACACAAAATGCTGGAGGAACTCAGCAGGCCAGGCAGCATCTATGGAAAGTGTACAGTCAACATTTTGGCCCGAAGACCTTTGCATGTTGCTTGGATTTCCAGCATCTGCAGATTTTCTCTTGTTTGTGAAAGAAAATATATAAATGCCTTCAAAATCCTGAAGGAAATCAGCAGGCCAGGCAGCATGAAGAGTTCTTCCAGTAGTTTGTGTGTCTGTTGCTGGATTTCCAGCATCTAAATTTTCTCCTGTGTGTTATGTTGCTGGGACTTAAGTTGTAGGGCAAGGTTGAATAGTTCAGGACTTTATTCCCTGGAGCGTAGGACAATGAGGGAAGATTTTATAAAGGTATCCAATCTTGGTATCATCCGCAAACTTACCCACCCATCTACATTTTCATCCGGGTCATTTATATACATCATAAACAGCAGAGATCCCAACACAGATTTGTGCAAAACACCACCAGTTACAGACCTCCAGCTCAAATATCTCCCTTCAACCACTACCCAACGTCTTCTTTGCACCAGTTTTGAATCCAAGCAGCCAGTTCGCTGGGAACCCCATGTACCTTAATCTTCTCGATTAGACTCTCACGAGGGACTTTGTCAAACGCCTTTTTAAAATCCATGCAGGCAGCATCCACTGCCCTACCCTCATCAATCTCCCTCGTCACCTTGTCAAAAACTCAAGCTGGTAAGACACGAGCTGCCCCGCACAAAGCCATGCTGCCTGTCCCTAATCACGACACGGGTTTCCAAATGCTCAGGTATCCTATCCCTAAAAATTTTCTCCAACCATTTCCCTACAATTGATGTGAGACTTGCCTATCTTTAGTTCCCAGGATTTTCCCTTCTTTAAATAGAGGTACATTGGACACTCACCAGTCCTCCAGGACACAAAGGTACTGGTCAGGGTCCCAGCAATCTCTCGTCTCCTTTAATAACCTGTGGTAAATCCCATCAGGCCCTGGGGACTTATCCACCTTAATATGTAATAGGAGACCCAACACTTCCTCCTCCCCAACCTCTGAATAAGAACATAAGAAATAGGAGCAGGAGTAGGCCATCCGGCCCATCGAGCCTGCCCCGCCATTCAGTAAGATCATGGCTAATCTGTCTGTAAACTTAGCTCCACCTACCTGCCTTTTCCCCATAACTCTTAATTCCCCTACTATGTAAAAACCTATCTATCTCAAATATATTTAGTGAAGAAGCCTCAACTGCTTCCCTGGGCAGAGAATTCCACAGATTCACCACTCCCTGGGGAAAAAGTTTCTCATCTCCATTCTAAACCTTCTCCCCTGAATCTTGAGGCTATGTCCCCTAGTTCTAGTCTCACCTACCAATGGAAACAACTTTCCTACTTCTATCTTATCTAAACCTTTCAAAAGTTTGTATGTTTCTATAAGATCTCCTCTCATTCTTCTGAATTCCAGAGAGTACAGTCCCAGGCCACTCAATGTCTCCTCACAGGTTAATCCCTTCATCCTTGGAATCAACCTGGTGAACCACCTCTGCACTGTCTCCAAAGCCAGTATATCCTTCCTCCAGTATGGAGACCAGAACTGCACACAGTACTCCAGGTACAGTCCCTGTATAATTGCAGCATGACCTCCCTGCTCTTGTATTCAATCTGTCTAGCAATGAATGCCAACATTCCACTTGCTGCCTTAATAACCTGTTGTACCTGCAAGCCACCCTTCTGTGATTCATGCACAAGCACTCTCAAGTCCCTCTGCACAACAGCATGCTGCAATCTTTCACCAGCCAAGGTCTGGCAGATGAAATACAACGTTGGTAAATGCGAGATCATCCACTTTGGAAGGAATAATAGAAGAGCAGATGATCTCGCATTTACCAACTTCGTATTCCATCTGCCAGACCTTGGCCCACTCACTGTAACCCATCTATATCCCTCTGCAGACTCTCCACAATATCTGTACAATTTACTTTTCCACTCAGTTTAGTGTCATCAGCAAATTTTGCTACGCTACACTCAGTCCCCTCTTCCAAATCATCAATGTAAATGGTAAACAGCTGTGGGCCCAGCACTGACCCCTGCGGCACCCCACTCACCACTGACTGCCAACCGGAGAAACACCCATTTATACCAACTCTCTGCCTTCTATTGGTTAACCAATCCACGATCCATGTCAACACACTTTCTCCAACTCCATGCATCCGTATCTTATTTGTAAGTCTCTTGTGCAGCACCTTATCAAACGCCTTCTGGAAATCCAAGTATACGGCATCCACTGCACTCATTATGTCCTCAAAGAACTCCAGTAAGTTTGTCAAACAGGACCTGCGCTTTCTGAATCCATGCTGCATCTGTCTAATGGAACTACTTTCTAAATGTTTCGCTATTTCTTAATGACAGCTTCAAGCATTTTCCGTCTACAGATGTTAAGCTAACTGGCTTATAGTTGCCCGTCTTTTGCCTACATCCTTTTTTAAAAAGTAGCATAATACTTGCTGTCTCCCAATCCGCTGGGACCCGCCCAGAGCCTAGAGAATTTTGGTAAATGGTTACCAACACGTCTAATCTCTACCAATTCCCTTAGCACCCTAGGATGCATCCCATCAGGACCAGGGGACTTCTCTACCTTCAGGCCCTTTAGTTTGCTCATCACTATCTCTTTAGTGACAGTGATTTTATCAAGGTCCTCACCTCCCATTTCATCAATAACATCCTTCTTTGGCATATTAGACGTGTCCTCCACAGTGAAGACCAACACAAAATAGTCATTCAATGCCTCAGCCATTTCCTTATCACCCAATATCAATTTCATAGAAAATAGGTGCAGGAGTAGGCCATTCGGCCCTTCGAGCCTGCACTGCCATTTATTATAATCATGGCTGATCATCCAACTCAGAACCCTGCACCAGCCTTCCCTCCATACCCCCTGATCCCCGTAGCCACAAGGGCCATATCTAACTCCCTCTTAAATATAGCCAATGAACTGGCCTCAACTGTTTCCTGTGTCAAAGCATTCTACAGATTCACCACTCTCTGTGTGAAGAAGTTTTTCCTAATCTCGGTCCTAAAAGGCTTCCCCTCTATCCTCAAACTGTGTCCCCTCGTTCTGGACTTCCCCAACATCGGGAACAATCTTCCTGCATCTAGCCTGTCCAATCCCTTTAGGATTTTATACGTTTCAATCAGATCCCCCCTCAATCTTCTAAATTCCAATGAGTACGAGCCCAGTTCATCCAGTCTTTCTTCATATAAAAGTCCTGCCAACCCAGGAATCAATCTGGTGAACCTTCTTTGTATGACACGCAGGTCTCGTTGCACCTCCCCTTTTCCTAATCGGCCACCATTCAGATAATAATCTGTTTTCCTATTTTTGCCACCAAAGTGGATAACTTCACATCTATCCACATTAAATTGCATCTGCCATGAATTTGCCCACTCACCCAACCTATCCAAGTCACCCTGCATCCTCCTAGCATCCTCCTCACAGCTAACACTGCCACCCAGCTTCGTGTCATCCGCAAACTTGGAGATGCTGCATTTAATTCCCTCAACCAAGTCATTAATATAGATTGTAAACAACTGGGGTCCCAGCACTGAGCCTTGCGGTACCCCACTAGTCACTGCCTGCCATTCTGAAAAGGTCCCGTTTATTCCCACTCTTTGCTTCCTGTCTGCTAACCAATTCTCCACCCACACCAATACCTTACCCCCAATACCGTGTGCTTTAAGTTTGCACACTAATCTCCTGTGTCTTAATTTCCCCTTGTCTTCCAATGGACCTAACACTGACTTTAGCCACCCTCTTCTGCTTTATATATTTATAAAAACTTTTGCTGTTTTTATATTTTGTGCTAATTTACTTTCATACACTTATCTTCCCTTTTCTAATTTCTTGTTTAGTTGTTCTTTGTTGCTTTTTAAAGTTTTCCCAATCCTCCAGTCTCCCACTACTCTTTGCGACTTTGTACACGAGCTTTTAATTTGATACTATCTTTTATGTCCTTAGTTATCCAAGGCTGGCTTTCCCCACACTTACTGTCCTTACTTTTGACTGGAATATACTTCTGTTGAGCACTGTGAAAAATCTCTTTGAAAGTATTCCACTGTTCTTCAACTGTCCTACCAAATAGCCTGTGCTCCCAATCCACATTAGCCAACTCCTCCCTCATCCTGTTGTCGTCTCCCTTGTTCAAGCATAATACACTAGTTTTAGATCTATTTCATTCTCCATCTGTATGCAAAATTCAATCATACTATGATCACTTTCCAAGAGGATCCCTGACAAGAAGATTATTAATCTTAACTGTCTCAATGCACAGGACTAGATCTAAGATAGCATTTTCCTTTGTAGGTTCACTAACATGCTGCTCAAGAAAGCCATCACGGATGCTTTCTATGAAGTCCTCCTCAAAACTTCCTTGACCAATCTGATTCACCCAATCTATGTGGAAGTTAAAATCCCCCATGACAACTGCCGTTCCATTCTTACAAGCCTCAGTTATTTCTTGGTTAATCGCCTCTTCCACTGCAATATTTTTATTAGGTGGCCTATAGACAACACCCACCAGTGATTTCCCCCCTCCCCATTACTATTCTTAATCTCTACCCAGATGGACTCAACATTCTGCTCCGTAGATCTTATGTCTCTCACAATCACCCTGATCTCATCCTTAATTAAGAGCACCACCCCATTTCCTTTGCCTTCCTGCCCATCTTTTCTCTATTTATATACATATTTATATGTATTTATATACTCGGCACTGATCTCCCAGTCCTCCATACCCCTTTCCTTAAGTACTTTGCTTCGGTATTTACTAAGTACCTCACTCACACTCTCTGCATCCAGGAAAATTTTCCTTCTTTATCCTTGTGTGGTCCTACCTGCTCCCTAATCCTACTTGCCAAGGACTTTTCATGACCCCTCCTGGCTTTCCTAATTCCCTCCTTTAGTTCTTTTCTGGCTTCTTTATACCCATGTGCTCCATTTGATCCGAACTGCCAAAGCTTTACATAGTTTTCAATTTTCTTCTTGACCTCTCTGGACATCCAAGGTTCTCTTTATCTTTTCATCCCTGTCCTTTCTTCTTTACACACTTTTCCTGTGCTCTATCCGATGAACTTTAAACACCCTCCACATGTCTGATGTGTACTTGCCAGAAAAAAGGTGTTCCCAATTACTGTAATTCCTTGGTTCCTGCCTAATGCCCTTATTTGCCTGACTTCAAATTAAAACTCTCCTGCAAGGACCATACCAATCCCTTTCTGTAGCTATCCTAAAGACCAGAAGTTGTAGTCTCCTGCTGAAAGGTCAGTCACCTGGCCAGGCTCATTACCCATCAGCAGGTCCAGTACAGACCTCCTCCTTGTTGGACCACCTACATCTTGATTCAATAAACCCTCCTGGATACTGTTAAATTCTGCCTCACCCTAATCTGTTCAATGTCCCAGAGGCTATTGGGGGTGTCTGTAGTACAATCCTATCAGTGTGATTGCAACCTTACTATTCCTGAGTTCCACCCAAATGGACTCTGTGCCTGACCTCTCCATGTCTTCACTGCCTGCAACTGTGATTAGTAGTGGCCCCCCCACCCCCCTATCTTTTCGAAAACTTTGAAAACCTGGTACATTAATCACAGATTCCTGCCCCCCTCTCAGCCAAGTTTCTGTAATGGCCACAATATCGTAGTTCTATGTACTGATCCACATTCTCAGTTCATCATCTTTACTCGTAATACTCCTAGCAAAGAAAAAAACACACTTCAAACTGTCCAATCCATCATACCTGTTATTTCAGTTTTGCCTTTCAGTACTTTCCCTGACATCTACCTTCCTGTCCAATCCTTCCTTTACTAACCTGGAGCTCTGTTTCCCAGCTCCCTGCAAAACTAGTTTAAACCCTCCTGAGTAGCATTAGCAAACATTAGCTAACTCCTTCACTCAGGGTGGTGCGAGTGTGGAACAAGATGCCAACAGAACTGGTGGATGTTTGGTTGATTTCAACATTAAAGGATAGATGGGATATGGATGGGGATGGCTAAGGTTCAAAAGGACCAGGCAGAATAAATTCAGCATGGACCAGATGAGCTGAATGACCTGTTTGTGCTGTAGTGCTCTATGACTCGGAAAAGCACCTGCAAATTAGAACATGGCAAAATCTCTCAAACTGTAATAAGAAAAATGACGAAGTGGGGGAGGAACAAGCACTTGCATAAAAGCTCCTATCCTTTAAAATGCAACAGGACATTTCTCCTTCACCTGTTGGAGGGGTCCCCTCTTACAGAGCTGCTAGGGTATTCCCCAGCACTGCTGTTGGATGGGTCACTGCCACCACTGTACAGGTTCCCATTCCCACCTCTCTAGCAGCTGGGAAACAAACAGCTTAAAGAGCACAAATAATGAGCCAGATTGAAAATCTATGCAAAGTACAAAGTTTTGTTATTTGTATTTCATGCAGCAATGAATTGACATTGTGAAATTAATGAGCGCAGGTTTTAATGTCGCAAAACTTCAATGCTCTGGAGGACAAGTGTACTCAAACTCCAGAAAAGGTTCCATGATTTGATGATTTCCATCAAATGTTATTCCAGTTATCTTCAGTGCCTTATTGCCAGGTTAACCCTTGATAAACTTTAACAAGCTCTTTCCAAGGAAACAACGTACAGTATTTGAAACATACCCTAGATTGGTGGACTATACCATCGCAGCCAGCACTGCAGCTGTTGGAACTGTCTGGCAGTCTGCATATTGGGTTGTCACCCTGCATCAGAAATTTTGGAAAATGTCCATAAAGTCAATATTCTTGTCATGATTGCCCCAGACTTTGGCTAACAATTTCTTGGTTGCTTCACAGGTTTGCAACACGATTAAGTGAGGTAAACATTAAATTCAAACCAACCATGGAGGATCCAGGAAAACTGTTCTGTTTGTAAGGAAATGCTGAAGATTTTTAGCAGTGGATCTCCTTTAGGGTCACTCTTGGACACTAGGAATCTTGAAGTAAGCGTGATTGATGCACTCTGTGATTAGATGCAGTTCACTGTCAATAAATTGGTTAATACAACACACCTTGGTAACATGCATTCATATGGCACCTTGACTGGAAGCACATTCCTAGGCACTTCGCAGATACAAGGCAAACACATAGGACAAGTCACAAGGAGACTTGAGAGACTAACTCTACATCAATCCTCAAACTTTAAAAGTGAGCATCAAGGTTAGTTACTGATTCTTCTTTCATGTTTAGGGGCAATGGCAGGGTATCTGGGTCAAACACAGCCAATCTCACCACTGCAGTGGAAAACCAGATGATGGCCGATTGTGTGAAGTGCAGTCCTCCTCAGAAGAGTAAAGTATAAAAAATAAACTGAATTAAATAAAAACAACCTGCAATTCTATCATGTGTAATAAAACCTCCAAACCACTGTACAGCCAGGGAGATGCATGGTAGGGAAATGATGAAATGCAGCAAACTCCTATCAGCTCCACTCACTGCCTAGAGCTTAGAGTCAAGCATGTTTTTTTCACACTCTGACATAATGATAAATTCCCCATCCACACACAAACTTGCGTCAAGTGGCTGATATCATAATGAATATTACTGCTGTACCCAGTACAACCAGGTGCACTTCAGGTACAAGCAGCAATGTGGGTCACAGTATTGGGAGTAGCTCCCCTGCTTTTGGAAGTAGCTACAGATCATTCCCATCCAGCTGTTAGATAAATGGTTTTCTCTTTCCTGAGACAAATCAAGCCTTAATCCACCTGGCAAATGGCCTCTCTGGCTGCAACAGACAGATCACTTATATCTGTTCAATTCTTTGGAGTGGGTCTTCAACCCACTAGTTTATCACTCAGGAGCAAAAGTGCTAGTGCTGTGCCACAATTAGCATAGAGAGGCTCCACCTGGAATTTTCTAATGGGTGGAGAAGGAAAACTGAGCAGAGGGACTCCACAATTTGGATATGAGGGAAAACAAAGAACATGGAATGAAGTCTAGCTCCTGTACAGTGAAACTGCAAGGAGATACTTCAGAGAAGAACCACCTAGAGCAGAGTGAACCGTTGAGTGGGAAGGAAGCGCAAGGGAGAGACTAAGATGCAGAGAGAAATGAGGAAATGTTAGTCTCCTCAATGATGAACTGGCAGCGTGCACACAGTCCCAGGAGTATTCCTTGTGATGTATTGAGCTTTGAAACTGATGATTAGTCTCCACAGTTTTGCTGGGATGAAAGATACAAGATCCCTGATTGAGGGAGTATTTGCTAACCAGCACGATGACTGAAGCAGATTCTGACGTAATAATCTTCCTGCACGCCTGCATTCTGTCAAAATTGGTTTCTCAGCAACAATCAGTTCAATAGGATAATAGTGCAGGCGAGGCAGGGAGAGAAGCATATGTATTCCTGCAGACTAACCTCCCTCAGCAGGCAAGGTCTACTCAGTGCGTTGACAACCCAGATTCTTCAAGAGCAGTTAAGAACATGAGGAGGAGAAAAGAGAGCGGGTGAATATCCACAGGATCAGAGTAGTTGACAGTTCTGGCACCTTAACCTGACTTCAGTCTTCGCTGGAACTGAGCTCCTCAAAGTCAGAAAGCCCAACCACTTCAGGAAGCATGTAGGCACGGCGGCGGCAAACTCGCTGGGCTGGCTTTTGTGGTGTGGGATTTGCCCAGTCCTCCACCAGCCTCCTTGGGAGAGTAAGGACACAGCAGGACATGCCCGAATTGGCACATTCAATGTCAGGAGCTTCCTCCCAGCAGTGATCTGTCACATTGTATATGTGCACATAGTCTGTGCGTGTGTAGCGGTCATGTGACCTCCCACCCAAGACGTATATTTTGTTGTCCAGGATGGCGATGCCTGGCTCCCCATGGCCAAAGGGCATTTCGGATACTGTTGACCACTGGTCCCGCTCAATGTTGTAACAGGAAACCTGCATCATAAGAACCAGGAGAAACATAATAAAAGATGATACCAATGAGCACAGAGCAAAGGGATGCATGATCTCAACTTAAGGGCCAACGCTATGAACTGTGTGTGATTTGCCTACAATTCATATTTAGAAAGTACCCTAAGGTACCTCACAGAAGCAGTATTTAATAAAATGGACCATGTCAGCAGATGTTATGGTTGGTGTCCAAATGTCTGGCCAAAGGACCATGCTTTAATTACAAAGAAAAGGGAGTTTGGCTGGAGAAGGGATAGCAGAGTTCTAAGTAAATACATTATCAAAGTACATACACGTCACCATATACAACCCCAAGATTCCTTTTCTTGCAAGCATACCAATAAACACAACAGAATCAATGAAAGACCACATCCAACAGGACCCCGGAGTTGAAGGACAGCTGCCAATGGTGAACCAGCTGGAGTTTTATAAATGACTTGGATGTGGAAGCGGAAGGGTGGGTTAGTAAGTTTGCAGATACACAAATTTTGGTGTTGTGGATAGTGCAGAAGGTTGTCTGTCATAGATTATGGAACACTGATAGGATGCAGAGCTGTGCTGAGAAGTAGCAGATGGAGTTCAATCTGGAGAAGTGCAAAGTTATACACTTTGGAAGGTCAACCTTGAAAGCAAAGTACAGGATAATGTAAGGATTCTTAGTGTGGAGGAACAGGGATTTTGTGCTCCACAGATCCCTCAAAGTTGCTGTGCAATTTGATAGCAAACAACAGGAATTCTGCAGATGCTGGAAATTCAAGCAACACACATAAAAGTTGCCCAGGCAGCATCTCTAGGAAGAGGTGCAGTCAACGTTTCAGGCCGAGACCCTTCGTCAGGACTAACTGAAGGAAGAGTGAGTAAGGGATTTGAAAGTGGGAGGGGGAGGGGGAGATCCAAAATGATAGGAGAAGACAGGAGGGGGAGGGATGGAGCCAAGAGCTGGACAGGTGATTGGCAAAGGGGATACGAGAGGATCATGGGACAGGAGGTCCGGGAAGAAAGACAAGGGGCGGGGGGGGACCCAGAGGATGGGCAAGAGGTATAGTCAGAGGGACAGAGGGAGAAAAAGGAGAGTGAGAGAAAGAATGTGTGCATAAAAATAAGTAACAGATGGGGTACGAGGGGGAGGTGGGGCATTAGCGGAAGTTTGAGAAGTCAATGTTCATGCCATCAGGTTGGAGGCTACCCAGACGGAATATAAGGTGTTGTTCCTCCAACCTGAGTGTGGCTTCATCTTTACAGTAGAGGAGGCCGTGAATAGACATATCAGAATGGGAATGGGATGTGGAATTAAAATGTGTTCCATGGTCGTTGCTGGAGTCCGGGTTTTGAATATGCCCTGAGGTGTTGGAGCCGGCGAGATCAATGGCAGTGATATACTGCGTCCGGTGCTCCCGATGCGGCCTTCTATATATTGGCCAGACCCGACGCAGACTGGGAGACCGCTTTGCTGAACATCTACGGTCTGTCCGCCAGAGAAAGCAGGATCTCCCAGTGGCCACACATTGTAATTCCACATCCCATTCCCATTCTGACATGTCTATCCACGGCCTCCTCTACTGTGAAGATGGAACCACACTCAGGTTGGAGGAACAACACCTTATATTCCGTCTGGGTAGCCTCCAACCTGATGGCATGAACATCGATTTCTCTAACTTCCGCTAATGCCCCACCTCCCCCTCGTACCCCATCTGTTACTTATTTTTATACACACATTCTTTCTCTCACTCTCCTTTTTCTCCCTCTGTCCCTCTGAATATACCTCTTGCCCATCCTCTGGGTCCACCCCCCCCACCCCGTCTTTCTTCCCGGATCTCCTGTCCCATGATCCTCTCATATCCCTTTTGCCAATCACTTGTCCAGCTCTTGGCTCCATCCCTCCCCCTCCTGTCTTCTCCTATCATTTTGGATCTCACCCTCCCCCTCCAACTTTCAAATCCCTTACTCACTCTTCCTTCAGTTAGTCCTGAAGAAGGGTCTCGGCCTGAAACGTCGACTGTACCTCTTCCTAGAGATGCTGCCTGGCCTGCTGTGTTCACCAGCAACTTTGATGTGTGTTGCTTGTGCAATTTGATAGGGTGATTAAGAAGGTGTATTGCCTTCGATAGTTGGGGGATTGAGTTCAAGAGCCGCAAGATAATGTTGCAGTTCTAAAAACTATGGTTAGACCACACTTACAATATTGTGTTCAGTTCTGGTTGCCTCATTATAGGGCGGTTGGGGCATTTTTAGTCAGGGTGCAGAGAAGGTTTACTAGTATGCTTCTGGGATTAGAGAGAATTTTTTTGAGGATAGATTAAATGAGCTGGGGCATTTCTGTTTGGAACAAAGAATGAGAGGTCACTTAATGGAGGTATACAAGATGATAAGAAGCATAGATAGGGTATCCAGCCAGTGCCTCTTCAGGGTGGCAATGACTAATACAAGAGGACATAATTTTAGGTGATTGGAGGACAGTCAGAGGTAGGTTTTTATACTCAGAGTGTTAAGTATGTGAGGCAGATACATTAGAACATTTAGATAAGCACATGGATGATAGATTACTGGGAGGGCTATGTGAGAAGGAAGGATTAGATGTTCTTACAGTAGGTTTAAAGGTCAACACAATATCATAGGCTAAAGAGCCTGTACTGTTCTATGCAGCAGAAGGCAAAACCATCCTCAAAGAGGGTTGTTGTGGTGGGAGATTTGAATTTTCCCAATATTGATTGGCATCTCCCTCGAGCAAGGGGTTTAGATGGGGTGGAGTTTGTTAGGTGTGTTCAGGAAGGTTTCTTGACACAATATGTAGATAAGCCTACAAGAGGAGAGACTGTACTTGATCTGGTATTCGGAAATGAACCTGGTCATGTGTCAGGTCTCTCAGTGGGAGAGCATTTTTGAGATAGTGATCACAATTCTATCTCCTTTACCATAGCACTGGAGAGGGACAGGAGCAGACAAATTAGGAAAGCATTTAACTGGAGAAAAGGGAAATATGAAGCTATCAGGCAGGAACTTGGAAGCATAAACTATGAACAGATGTTCTCAGGGAAATGAACGGAAGAAATGTGGCAAATGATCAGGGGATATTTACGTAGTGTTCTGCATAGGTACGTTCCAGTGAGACAGGGAAAGGTCGGTAGGGTATAGGAACCGTGGTGTGTAAAGGCTGATGAAAATGTAGTCGAGAAGAAAGGGTTCAAAAAACTAGGCAATGATAGAGATCTAGAAGGTTATAAGGCTAGCAGGAAGGAGCTTAAGAATGAAATTAGGAGAGCCAGAAAGGGCCATGAGAAGGCCTTGGCGGACAGGACTAAGGAAAACCCCAAGTATATGAAGATACAAGTATGTGAAGAGCAAGAGGATAAGACGTGAGAGAATAGGACCAATGAAGTGTGACAGTGGAAAGGTGTGTATGGAACCGGAGGAGATAGTAGAGATACTTAATGAATACTTTGCTTCAGTATTCACTACGGAAAAAGATCTTGGCAATTGTAGGGATGACTTGCAGAGGACTGAAAAGCTTGAGCATATAGACATTAAGAAAGAGGATGTGCTGGAGGTTTTGGATAGCATCAAGTTGGATAAGTCTCTGGGACTGGACGAGATATACCCCAGGCTACTGTGGAAGGTGAGGGAGGAGATTGCTGAGCCTCTGGCAATGATCTTTGCATCATCAAGGGGGACGGGAGAGGTTACGGAAGGTGGAGGGTTGCAGATATTGTTCTCTTATTCAAGAAAGGGAATAGAGACAGCCCAGGTAATTATAGACCAGTGAGTCTTACTTCAGTGGTTGGTAAATTGATGTAGAAGATCCTGAGAGGCAGGATTTATGAACATTTGGAGAGGTATTATATGGTAAGGAATAGTCAGCCTGGCTTTGTCAAAGGAAGGTCGAGCCTGACTGAATTTGTGAGGATGTGATTAAACACATTGATGAAGGTAGAGCAGTAGATGTAGTGTCTATGGATTTCAGCAAGGCATTTGATAAGGTACCTCATGCAAGGCTTATTGAGAAAGTAAGGAGGCATGGGATCCAAGGGGACATTGCTTTGTGGATCCAGAATTGGCTTGCCCACAGAAGGCAAAGAGTGGTTGTAGACAGTTATATTCTGCATGGAGGCCGGTCACCAGTGGTGTGTCTCAGGGATCTGTTCTGGGACCCCTACTTTTTGTGATTTTTACAAATGACCTGGATGAGGAAGTGGAAGGATGGGTTAGTAATTTTGCTGATGACACAAAGGTTGGGGGTGTTGTGGATAGTGTGGAGGGCTGTCAGAGGTTACAGCGGGACATTGATAGGATGCAAAACTGGGCTGAGAAGTCGCAGATGAGTGTGAAGTGGTTCATTTTGGTAGGTCAAATATAATGGCAGAATATAGTATTAATGGTAAGACTCTTGGCAAAGTGGAGGATCAGAGGGATCTTGGGGCCCGAGTCCATAGGCCACTCAAAGCTGCTACACAGGTTGACTCTGTGGTTAAGAAGGCATACGGTGCATTGGCCTTCATCAACCGTGAGATTGAGCTTAAGAGCTGAGGCAATGTTACAGCTATATAGGACCTTGGTCAGACTGCAATTTGAAACTGCACTTTCAGTTCTGGTCACCTCACTACAGGAAGGATGTGGAAAATATAGCAAGCGTGCAGAGGAGATTTACAAAGATGTTGCCTGGATTAGGGAGCATGCCATATGAGAATAGGTTGAGTGAACTCAGCCTTTTCTCCTTGGAGTGTCAGAGGATGAGAGGTGACCTGATAGAGGTGTATAAGATGATGAGAGGCATTGATCATGTGGATAGTCAGAAGCTTTTTCCCAGGGCTGAAATGGCTAGCACAAGAGGGCACAGTTTTAAGGTGCTTGGAAGTAGGTACAGAGGAGATGTCAGGGTTAAGTTTTTTTACGCAGAGAGTGGTGAGTGCGTGGAATGGGCTGCCAGTAACGGTGGTGGAGATGGATACGATAGGGTATTTTAAGAGACTCCTGGATAGGTACATGGAGCTTAGAAAAATAGAGGGCTATGGTAATTTCTAAAGTAAGTACATGTTTGGCACAGCATTGTTTCTTGAAGGGCCTGTACTGTGCTGTAGGTTTTTTATGTTTCTATGAAAGTGGGTTTTGAGGGGTCTGAAACATCTTTCCACTAGTACATGGATTTAAATTGTATTTACATCCAGAGCAAGACACAAATATCAAATTCCTACCATTGTCGTCCCAAGATGGAAGGAATTTCTCTGCTGTCTCAAGAACTCACCTGCATCACATCCTGCCTGTACCCATTGGCATTGTTACTGCCGCCCAGAAGGTAAAGGTGGCCGTGGACTGCAGCCATTCCATGCCAAGCTCGTTCTACTGGGGCATCAGCCCTTGCTTCCCACTGGTTTGACTCTGGGTGGTAACAGTGCATCTCCTTCAAATAATTTCTACCACTTCTCCCACAGGCTACATATATCTTTCCCGCATGTGCTGTTCCAGCATGTGCATATACCTAACAGAAGAGAAAAAGATGTCAGATTATCTGAATGTGAACCAAGTCAAACAAGACAATTTTGTTTGCTGCACTTGTATCTGGATCACTGATTCTTCAGCCCCAACCACATATCTCACAGGATACAGACTAACAGTACATGTACTAGTTGCTAACCCAGGTAACAGCATAACATTCCCACCCACCCTAAGAGAGATCAACATCTCCTCCCAGACCACAGCCAAGCCCATAGTTTAAACATCCGTCTCTTTAACACTAACCTCAGATCTTCCTCATTCAGCCCCTTTTCAAGCCCTGTTGATGAGGCATTAGTGAAAATTGACACTGTATCAGGCACTCACACTCAACACTGCAGACACTGAGACACTGCACATGCTCAGACACAAGCAGGCTGCAACAAAGCAGGATGAAAGAGCAGCTGGATGCTGGATTTAGGAGAAAGAGGTTTACACAATCTATGAGGATTCAGCTGTGGTCTACAGTAGTTGAATTCACACAAAAACAAGCTCATGTACAGTACACAAAAATACTCATGACTTGAGAATGCAGAGTTTATACATAAACATAGAAAACCTACAGCACAATACAGGCCCTTCGGCCCACAAAGCTGTTATGAACATGTTCTTACTTAGAACTACCTAGAGTTACCATAGCCCTCTATTCTTCTAAGCTCCATGTATTCATCCAGGGGTCTCTAAAAAGACTCTATCGTTTCCGCCTCTACCACCTCCGCCGACAGACCATTCCACACACTCACCGCTCTCTGTGTAAAAAAAAACTTGCCCCTGACATCTCCTCTGTACCTACTTCCAAGTACCTTAAAACTATGCCCTCTTGTGCTAGCCATTTCAGCCCTGGGAAAAAGCCTCTGACTATCCACACGATCAATGCCTTTCATTATCTTGTACACCTCTATCAGGTCACCTCTCATCCTCCATTGCTACAAGGAAAAAAGGCCGAGTTCACTCAACCTATTCTCATAAGGCATGCTCCCCAATCCAGGCAACATCCTTGTAAATCTCCTCTGCACCCTTTCTATGGTTCCCACATCCTTCCATACAAGTGCGGTCTTGCCAGAGTCCTATATAGCTGCAACATTACCTCTCGGCTCTTAAACTCAATCCCATGGTTGATGAAGGCCAATGTGCCATATGTTTTCTTAACCACAGAGTCAACCTGCGTAGCAGCTTTGAGTGTCCTATGCACTCAGACACCAAGATCCCTCTGGTTCTCCACACTGCCAAGCATCTTGCTATTAATGCTATATTCTGCCATCATATTTAACCTTCCAAAATGAACCACCTCACACTTACCAGGGTTGAACTCCATCTGCCACTTCTCAGCCTAGTTTTGCATCCTATCAATATCCCGCCGTAACCCCTAGCAGCCCTCCACACTATCCACAACACCCCCAACCTTTGTATAACCATATAACAATTACAGCACGGAAACAGGCCATCTTGGCCCTCTAGTCCATGCCGAACGCTTACTCTTACCTAGTCCCACCGACCTGCACTCAGCCCATAATCCTCCATTCCTTTCCTGTCCATATAGCTATCAAATTTTACTTTAAATAACAATATCGAACCTGCCTCTACCACTTCTACTGGAAGCTCATTCCACACTCTACCACTCTCTGAGTAAAGAAGTTCCCCCTCATGTTACCCCTAAACTTTTGCCCTTTAACTCTCAACTCATGTCCTCTTGTTTGAATCTCCCCTACTCTCAATGGAAAAAGTCTATCCACGTCAACTCTATCTATCCCCCTCATAAATTTAAATACCTCTATTAAGTCCCCTCTCAACTTTCTATGCTCCAAAGAATAAAGACCCAACTTGTTCAACCTTTCTCTGTAGCTTAGATGCTGAAATCCAGGTAACATTCTAGCAAATCTTCTCTGTACTCTCTCTATTTTGTTGACATCTTTCCTATAATTCGGTGACCAGAACTGTACACAATACTCCAAATTTGGCTTTACCAATGCCTTGTACAATTTTAACATTACATCCCAACCCCTATACTCAATGCTCTGATTTATAAAGGCCAGCATACCAAAAGCTTTCTTCACCACCCTATCCACATGAGATTCCACCTTCAGGGAACTATGCACCATTATTCCTAGATTCCTCTGTTCTACAGCATTCTTCAATGCCCTACCATTTACCATGTATGTCCTATTTTGATTAGTCCCACCAAAATGTAGCACCTTACATTTATCAGCATTAAACTCCATCTGCCACTCCTCTAACTAGCCTAAATCTCTCTGCAAGCTTTGAAAACCTACTTCATTATCCACAACGCCACCTATCTTAGTATCATCTGCAAACTTACTAATCCAATTTACCACCCCATCATCCAGATCATTAATATATATGACAAACAACATTGGACCCAGTACAGATCCCTGAGGCACACCACTAGTCACCGGCCTCCAATCTGACAAACAGTTATCCACCACTACTCTCTAGCATCTCCCATCCAGCCAATGCTGAATCCATTTTACTACTTCAATATTAATACCTAATGACTGAATCTTCCTAACTAACCTTCCATGTGGAACCTTGTCAAAGGCCTTACTGAAGTCCATATAGACAACATCCACTGCTTTACCCTTGTCAACTTTCCTGGTAACCTCTTCAAAAAATTCAATAAGATTTGTCAAACATGACCTTCCACACACAAATCCATGTTTACTGTTCCTAATCAAACCCTGTCTATCCAGATAATTATATATACCATCTCTAAGAATACTTTCCATCAATTTACCCACCACTGACGTCAAACTCACAGGCCGATAATTTAGAACCCTTTTAAACAATGGAAAAACATGAGCAATACACCAATCCTCCAGCACCATCCTCATTTCTAATGACATTTGAAATATTTCTGTCACAGTCCCTGCTATTTCTACACTAATTTCCCTCAAGGTCCTAGGGAATATCCTTTCAGGACCCAGAGACTTATCTAATTTTATATTCCTTAAAAGTGCCAGTACTTCCTCTTCTCTAATCATCATAGTTACATAACTTCCCTACCTGTTTCCCTTACCATACACAAATCAATATCCTTCTTAGCGAATACCAAAGAAAAGAAATTGTTCAAAATCTCCCCCATCTCTTTTGGTTCACACATATCCGTCCACTCTGATTCTCTAAGGGACCAATTTTATCCCTCACTATCCTCTTGCTATTAATATAACTGTAGAAACCCTTTGGATTTATTTTCACCTTACTTGCCAAAGCAACCTCTTTTAGCTTTTCTAATTTCTTTCTTAAGATTCTTTTTACATTCTTTATATTCCTCGAGCACCTCATTTACTCCATGCTGCCTATATTTATTGTAGATATCCCTCTTTTTCCAAACCAAGTTTCCAATATCCCTTGAAAACCATAGTTCTCTCAAACTTTTAACCTTTCCTTTCAACCTAACAGGAACATAAAGATTCTGTACCCTCAAAATTTCACCTTTAAATGACCTCCATTCTCTATTATATCCTTCCCATAAAACAAATTGTCCCAATCCACTCCTTCTAAATCCTTTCGCATCTCCTCAAAGTTAGCCTTTCTCCAATCAAAAATCTCAACCCTGGTTCCAGGCCTATCCTTCTCCTTAATTATATTGAAACTAATGACATTGTGATCACTGGACCCAAAGTGCTCCCTAACACATACCTCTGTCACCTGACCTATCTCATTCCCTAACAGAAGATCCAACACTGCCCCTTCTCTAGTTGGTACCTCTATGTATTGCTCCAAAAAACTATCCTGCACACTTTTGACAAACTCCAAACAATCCAGCCCTTTTACAGTCTGGGCTTCCCAGTCTACGTATGGAAAATTAAAATCTCCCACAATCACAATCTTGTGCTTACTACAAATATCTGCTATCTCCTTAAAAATTTGCTCCTCCACTTCTCGCTCCCCATTAGGTGGTTTATAATACACCCCTCTATAATAATTTGTGTCATCAGCAAACTTACTAACCCATCCTTCCACTTCCTCATCCAGGTCATTTATAAAAATCACAAAGAGTAAGGGTCCGAGAACAGATCCCTGAGACACACTACTGGTTACCGACCTCCATGCAAAATATGACCCATCTACAACCACTCTGCCTTCTGTGGGCAAGCCAGTTCTGGATCCACAAAGCAATGTCCCCACAGATCCCATGCCTCCTTACTTTCTCAATAAGCTTTGCATGGGGTACCTTATCAAATGCCTTGCTAAATTCCATATACACTACATCTACTGCTCTACCCTCATCAATGTGTTTAATCACATCCTCAAAAAATTCAATCAGGCTTGTAAGGCACGACCTGCCTTTGACAAAGCCATGCTGACTATTCCTAATCAAGTTATGCCTCTCCAAATGTTCATAAATCTTGCCTCTTAGGATCTTCTCCATCAACTTACCAACCACTGAAGTAAGACTCACTGGTCTATAATTTCCTGGGCTATCTCTACTCCCCTTCTTGAATAAGGGAACAACATCCGCAACCCTCCAATCCTCCGGAACCTCTCCCATCCCCATTGATGATGCAAAGATCACTGCCAGAGGCTCAGCAATCTCCTCCCTCCCTTCCCACAGTAGCCTGGGGTACATCCCATCCGTTCCCAGTGACTTATCCAACTAACACACATCAAAGTTGTTGGTGAACGCATCTCTAGGAAGAGGTACAGTCGACATTTCAGGCCAAGACCCTTCGTCAGGACTAACTGAAGGAAGAGTTAGTAAGAGATTTGAAAGTGGGAGGGGGAGGGGGAGATCCAAAATGATAGGAGAAGACAGGAGGGGGAGGGACGGAGCCAAGAGCTGGACAGGTGATTGGCAAAGGGGATACAAGAGGATCATGGGACAGGAGGCCCGGGGGGGAAACCAGAGGATGGGCAAGGGGTATAGTCAGAGGGACAGAGGGAGAAAAAGGAGAGTGAGAGAAAGAATGTGTGTATAAAAATAAATAACAGATGGGGTACGAGGGGGAGGTGGGGCATTAGCGGAAGTTGGAGAAGTCGATGTTCATGCCATCAGGTTGGAGGCTACCCAGACAGAATATAAGGTGTTGTTCCTCCAACCTGAGTGTGGCTTCATCTTTACAGCAGAGGAGGCCGTGGATAGACACGTCAGAATGGGAATGGGATGTGGAATTAAAATGTGTGGCCACCGGGAGATCCTGCTTTCTCTGGCGGACAGAGCGTAGGTGTTCAGCAAAGCGGTCTCCCAGTCTGCGTCCGGTCTCGCCAATATATAGAAGGCCACATTGGGAGCACCGGATGCAGTATATCACCCCAGCCGACTCACAGGTGAAGTGTTGCCTCACCTGGAAGGACTGTCTGGGGCCCTGAATGGTGGTAAGGGAGGAAGTGTAAGGGCATGTGTAGCACTTGTTCCGCTTACAAGAATATGTGCCAGGAGGGAGATCAGTGGGGAGGGATAGGGGGGCCGAATGGACAAGGGAGTCGCGTAGGGAGCGATCCCTGCGGAAAGCAGAGAGAGGGGGGGAGGGAAAGATGTGCTTAGTGGTGGGATCCCGTTGGAGGAGGCGGAAGTTACAGAGAATAATATGTTGGACCCGGAGGCCGGTGGGGTGGTAGGTGAGGACCAGGGGAACCCTATTCCTAGTGGGGTGGCGGGAGGATGGAGTGAGAGCAGATGTACGTGAAATGGGGGAGGTGCGTTTGAGAGCAGAGTTGATAGTGGAGGAAGGGAAGCCCCTTTCCTTAAAAAAGGTGGACATCTCCCTCGTCCTAGAATGAAAAGCCTCATCCTGAGAGCAGATGTGGCGGAGACGGAGGAATTGCGAGAAGGGGATGGCGTTTTTGCAAGAGACAGGGTGAGAAGAGGACTTATCCAACTTGATGCTTTCCAAAAGCTCCAGCACATCCTCTTCCTTAATATCTACGTGCTTAAGCTTTTTAGTCTGCTGCAAGTCATCCGTACAATCGCCAAGATCCTTTTCCGTAGTGAATACTGAAGCATATTCCTGTCAGAATATAAGGCAAGGCTGATAGGTTTAAGGAACCTTGGATTTCAAGGGATTTTGAGGCCTTGGTACATAGCAGATATAGGTAGTTCTTGAGGAGTATAAGAAATGTAAGTGAATACTTAAGAAGGACGTCAGCCAGTTTGAACAGCGAAAAGAGTTTAAAAGACATTTATTCCTTCAGTGGTTTGATCGAGGCATGACTGCGCAAGTGCGTGGACGTCAGCCAGTTAGAATAGCAAAAATTGTTTAAAAAGAAGACAGCTTTATAGAGTGGTTGACAGAGTAGAGGGAGAAGAGTAGGAAGGTTTTGGCTCAACAGGGCTTTGGCGATAACGGGTCGAGGTGAGGTAAGTTCCCTATATAGAATAGAGACAGAAAGTATATGTGGGAGGCCGGTTTTCTGTGCGCGGTGTCAGATATGGGAGGTCCAGGAGACTCCCAGCCTCCTGGACGGTCACATCTGCGCCAAGTATGTCCAGCTGCAGCTCCTTGGGACGGTGTTAGGGAACTTGAGATGCAGCTCGATGACCTTTATCTGGTCAGGGAGAGTGAGGATGTGATAGAGAGGAGCCACAGGCAAGTAGTCACACCGGGGCCTCGGGAGACAGATAAGTGGGTAACAGTCAGGAGAGGGAAGGGCATGAGTCAGATACTAGAGAGTACCTCTGTCCCCCTTACCAATAAGTACTCCTGGGGGAAGCAACAGTGGCCGTGCCTCTGGCACAGAGTCTGGCCTTGTGGCTCAGAAGGGTAGGGAAAGTAAGAGGATAGCAGTAGTGATAGGGAACTCTATAGTTCAGGGGTCAGACAGGCGATTCTGTGGACGCAGGGAAGAAACACGGATGGTAGTTTGCCTCCCAGGTACCAGGGTCCGGGATGTTTCTGATCGTGTCCACGATATTCTGAAGTGGGAATGTGAACAGCCAGAGGTCGTGGTACATATTGCTATCAATGACACAGGTAGGAAAAGGGAGGAGGTCCTGAAAACAGACTACAGGGAGTTAGGAAGGAAGTTGAGAAGCAGTAATTCTGGGATTACTGCCTGTGTCACATGACAGTGAGTATAGGAATAGAGTGAGGTGGAGGATAAATGCGTGGCTGAGGGATTGGAGCAGGGGGCAGGGATTCAGATTTGTACAGGTCTCGCCTGTACCTCTTTTGGGGCAGGCATGACCTGTACAAAAAGGACAAGGTACACTTGAATCCGAGGGGGACCGATATCCTGGCAGGAAGGTTTGCTAAGGCTTTTGGGGAGAGTTTAAACTAGAACTGCTGGGGCGTGGGAACCAAACTGAAGAGACGGAAGAAGGGGCGGTTGGCTCACAAATAGAGAAAGCTTGTAGACAGTGCGAGAGGGAGGATAGGCAGGTGATAGATGTGCTCAGACCAATGGTTTGAGATATGTCTATTTTAATGCAAGGAATATTATGAACAAAGGGAAGTGGAGCGTGGATCAGTACTCGGAGCTATGATATTGTGGCCATTACAGAGACTTGGATGGCTGAGGGGCAGGAATGGTTACTTAAGAGTACCAGGCTTTAGATGTTTCAGAAAGGATAGGGAGGGAGGCAAAAGAGGTGGGGTGTGCACTGCTGATCAGAGATAGTGTCACGGCTGCAGAAAAGGAGGAAGTCAGGGAGGAATTGTCTACTGAGTCTCTGCAGGTGGAGGCTAGGAACAGGAAGTGGTCAATAACTCTACTGGGTATTTTTTTATAGACCACCCAATGTAATAGGGACATCAAGGAGCAGATAGGGGGACAGATTCTGGAAAGGTGTAATAATAACAGGGTTGTTGTGGTGGGAGATTTTAATTTCCCAACTATTGATTGGCATCTCCCTGGAGCGAGGGTTCAGGAAGGTTTCTTGACAGAATATGTAGATGAGCCTACAAGAGGAGAGGCTGTATTTGATCTGGTATTGGGAAACGAACCTGGTCAGGTGTCAGATCTCTCAGTAGGAGAGCTTTTTGGAGATAGTGATCACAATTCTGTCTCCTTTACCATAGCATTGGAGAGGGGCAGGAACAGAGTAGTTAGGAAAGTGTTTAATTGCAGTAAGGGGAAATATGAAGCTATCAGGCAGGAACTTGGAAGCATAAATTGGGAACAGATGTTCTCAGGGAAATGTACAGCAGAAATGTGGCAAATATTCAGAGGATATTTGTGTGACATTCTGTATAGGTATGTTCCAATGAGACGGAGAAAGGACGATAAGGTACAGGAACCACAGTGTACAACAGCTGTTGAAAATGTAGTCAAGAAGAAAAGAAACACTTATGAAAGGTTCAAAAAACTAGGTAATGATAGAGATCTAGAAGATGATAAGGCTAGCAGGAAGGAGTTTAAGAATGAAATTAGGAGAGCCAGAAGGGGCCATGAGAAGGCCTTGGTGAGCAGGATTAAGGAAAACCCCAAGTATGTAAAGAGCAAGAGGATAAGACATGAAAGAATAGGACCAATGAAGTGTGTCAGTGGAAAAGTGTGTGGAACATGAGGAGATAGCAGAGGTAGTTAATGAATACTTTGCTTCAGTATTCACTACGGAAAGGATCTTGGCAATTGTAGGGATGACTTACAGTGGACTGAAAAGCTTGAGCATATAGACATTAAGAAAGAGGATGCGCTGGAGCTCTTGGAAAGCATCAAGTTGGATAAGTCACCGGAAATTGCTGAGCCTCTGGCGACGATCTTTGCATCATCAATGGGGACAGGAGAGGTTCCAGAGGATTGGAGGGTTGAAGATGTTGTTCCCTTATTCTAGAAAGGGAGTAGAGTTAGCCCAGGAAATTATAGACCACTGAGTCTTACTTCAGTGGTTAGTAAGTTGATGGAAAAGATCCTGAGGGGCAGGATTTATGAACATTTGGAGAGGCATAATGTGATTAGGAATAGTCAGCATGGCTTTCTCAAAGGCAAGGTCGTGTCTTACAAGCCTGATTGAATTTTTTGAGGATGTGACTAAACACACTGATGAAGGTAAGAGCAGTAGATAATAGACAATAGGTGCAGGAGTAGGCCATTCGGCCCTTCGAGCCTGCACTGCCATTCAATGTGATCATGGCTGATTATTCACAATCAGTACCCCGTTCCTGCCTTCTCCCCATATCCCTTGACTCCACTATCTTTAAGAGTTCTAACTCTTTCTTGAAAGCATCCAGAGAATTGGTCTCCACTGCCCTCTGAGGCAGAGCATTCCACATATCCACAACTCTCTGTGTGAAAAAGTTTTTCCTCAACTCCGTTCTAAATGGCCTACCCCTTATTCTTAAACTGTGGCCTCTGGTTCTGGACTCCCCCAACATCGGGAGCATGTTTCCTGCCTCTAGCGTGTCCAATCCCTTAATAATCTTGTATTTTTCAATCAGATCCCCTCTCATCCTTCTAAATTCCAGTGTATACAAGCCCAGTCGCTCCAATCTTTCAACATATGACAGTCCCGCCATCCCAGGAATTAACCTTGTGAACCTACGCTGCACTCCCTCAATAGCAAGAATGCCCTTTCTCAAATTTGGAGACCAAAACTGCACACAATACTCCAGGTGTGGTCTCACCAGGGCCTTGCACAACTGCAGAAGGACCTCTTCGCTCCTATACTCAATTCCCCTTGTTATGAAGGCCAACATGCCATTAGCTTTCTTCACTGCCTGCTGTACCTGCATGCTTACTTTCAGTGACTGATGAACAAGGACACCTAGATCTCGTTGTACTTCCCCTTTTCCTAACTTGACACCATTCAGATAGTAATCTGCCTTCCTGTTCTTGCTACCAAAGTGGATAACCTCACATTTATTCACATTAAACTGCATCTGCCATGCATCTGCTCACTCACCCAACCTGTCCAAGTCACCTTGCATTCTCATAACATCCTCTTCACATTTCACACTGCCACCCAGCTTTGTCATCTGCAAATTTGCTAATGTTACTTTTAATTCCCTCATCTAAATCATTAATGTATATTGTAAATAGCTGCGGTCCCAGAACTGAGCCTTCACTCTTTGTTTCCTATCTGCCAACCAATTTTCTATCCGTCAGTACCCTACCCCAATACCATGTGCTCTAATTTTGCCCACTAATCTACTACGTCGAACCTTATCAAAGGCTTTCTGAAATATGAGAATAGATGTAGTGTATATTGATTTTAGCAAGGCATAAGGTATTGAGAAAGTAAGGAGGCTTGGGATCCAAGGGGATATTGCTTTGTGGATCCAGAATTGGCTTGCCCACAGAAGGCAAGGAGTGGTTGTAGACAGGTCATATTCTGCATGGAGGTCGGTGACCAGTGGTGTACCTCAGGGATCTGTTCTGAGACCCCTACTCTTTGTGATTTTTACAAATGACCTGGATGAGGAAGTGGAGGGAAGGGTTAGTAAATTTGCTGATGACACAAAGTTTCGGGGTGTTGTGGATAGTGTGGAGGGCTGTCAGAGGTTACAGCGGGACATTGATAGGATGCCAAACTGGGCTGAGATATGGCAGATGGAGTTCAACCCAAATAAGTGTGAGGTGGTTCATTTTGATATGTCAAATATCATGGCAGAATATAGTATTAATGGTGAGACTCTTGGAAGTGTGGAGGATCAGAGGGATCTTGGGATCCGAGTCCAAAGGACACTCAAAGCTGCTACGCAACTTGACTCAGTGGTTAAGAAGGCATACAGTGCATTGCCTTCATCAACCGTGGGATTGAGTTTAGGAGCCGAAAGGTAATGTTGCAGCTCTACAGGACCCTGGTCAGATCCCATTTGGAGTACTGTGCTCAGTTCTGGTCGCCTCACTACAGAAAGGATGTGGAAACTATCAAAAGGGTGCACTTTTTACAAGGATGTTGCCTGGATTGGGGAACATGCCTTATGAGAATAGGTTGAGTGAACTTGGCCTTTCCTCTTTGGAGAGACCGAGGATAAGAGGTGACCTGATAGAGATGTATAAGTTGATGACAGAGATTGATCGTGTGGATAGTCAGAGGCTTTTTCCCATGGCTGAAATGGCTAACATGAGAGGGCACAGTTTTAAGGTGCTTCGAAGTAGATACAGAGGAGATGTTAGGGGTAAGTTTTTTACGCAGAGAGTGGTGACTGCATGGAATGGGCTGCCGGTGACTGTGGTGGTGGCGGATAGGGTCTTTTTGAGAGACTCCTGGATAGGCACATGGAGTTTACAAAAATAGTGGGCTATGGGTAACCCAAGGTAATTTCTAAAATAAGTACATGTTTGGTACAGCACTGTGTGCTGAAGGGCCTGTATTGTGCTGTAGGTTTTCTTTGTTTTCTAAGGAAATCAGGAGGGCTAAAGAAATTGAGGTTGCTCTAGCATACAAGGTAAAGGAGAATCTCAAGGATATCCACAGGGAGACAAAATTGGGCCTCTTGAAGAGCGCCACAGTAGTGTAGCAGTAAGCACAATACTAGTACTGGAGGAACATTGTATTATTTCTTAATGCATGCATTTCTAAATGACAATAAACGAGGACTGAGTGTCCTCATAATCTAATCTAATCTAATCAAGCTCAGTTTGCCAGAGTTTAGAGCTCAATTCCAGCGCTGTCTAAAAGGAGTTTGTACATTCTCCGTCATGACCACATTGGTTTCCTCCATTTCAAAGACATACCGGTTAGTAGGTTAATTCATCATTGTGATTAGGTTAGGGTTGCTGGACGGCACAGCTCGTTGGGGCCAGAGAACCTGTTCTGCGCTGAATCTCTAAATAAAAATATATTTTAAAGATGGTCACGATGGTCATCTATGCATTGCACTGAAAAATCCAGGGTAGATGGATACAGAGCCCATCGAACTGAGGGAAAGCAGTAGTGAGGTCATGGAACATATAAGGACTACATAGAAGGGGGTGATAATGTCTTGAGTCAAATTAAGGTGGATAAATCGCTGGAGCTTGACAAGGTGTTCCCTCGGACATTTAGGGAGGCTTGTGCAGAAATTGCAGGCACCCTCACAGGGGTGTTTAAAGTGTCCTTAGCCATGGATGAGGCGCAGAGGATTGAATATAGATCATGTTCCATTTTTTAACAAAGGTTCTAAGAATAAACCATAAAATTATAAGGCAGTGATCCTGACGTCAGTAGTAGGTAGGTTACTGGAAGGTATTCTAAGGGACTGGATATAAAAGTATTTGGATAGACAGGGCTTTGGGCTTCGTAGGTCATGTCACACAATATTATTGAGTTTTACGATGAGGTTAACAGGAAGATTGATGAAGGAAAGGCAATGGATATTGAATACAAGGTCCAGCATAAGAGGTTGGTCAATAAGGTTCAGTTGGTTGGTATACAGGATGAGGTAGTAAATTGGCTTCATGGGAGGTAACATAATAAACTAGATCAGCAAATCTGCAAATGACCCAAGACTGGGGACATAGTGGGCAACGAGGACATCATCCAGCTTGATTAAATGCCTATATGAGATATGTATAAGCACTGGAGCGTACACCTTAAATATGTATCAGCTTTGAACAGAAACTTTCTGGCATGGAAGTGGTCGACAGCTCTCATAGAAGATGCAACTTTGTAGAACACAGACATCCCACCTCTCCTGGAAGTTCCGGGAGTCTCCAGCATATTGATAGTGGCTCCCTGATGCCTGCAAATTATATACAATATCCCAGAAATCGATTTTTTTGAGAGCGTGAGAGCGAGAGAGAGCGTGAGAGAGAGCGAGAGAGCGTGCGAGAGCCACCACGACAGAGAGAGTAAGAGAGCGAGCGTGCGTGAGAGAGCGCGCCATGGCAGAGTGTTCCAAAATAATAAGCCACAAGGCTGTGTACTCAGCCCCCTGCTGTACTCACTGTACACCCATGTTTGTGTAGCCAAGTTTCCATCAAACTCAATATATAAGTTTGCTGATGACACCACAATTGTAGGCCGTATCTCAGGTAATGATGAGTTTGAGTACAGAGAGAAAATTAAGAACCTGGTGGCATGGTGCGAAGACAATAACCTATCCCTCAACGTCAGCAAGATGAAGGAATTGGTTGTTGACTTCAGAAGGGGTAGCAGACCGCACGACCCAATTTACATCGGTGGTGCGCAAGTGGAACAGGTCAAAAGCTTTAAGTTCCTCGGGGTCAATATCACAAATGACCTGACTTGGTCCAACCAAGCAGCGTCCACTGCCAAGAAGGCCCACCTGCGCCTTTACTTCCTGAGAAAACTGAAGATATTTGGCCTGTCCCCTAAAACCCTCACTAATTTTTATAGACGCAACGTAGAAAGCATTCTTCTAGGGTGCATCACAACCTGGTATGGAAGTTGTCCTGTCCAAGACCGGAAGAAGCTGCAGAAGATCGTGAACAGGGCGCGGCACATCACACGAACCAATCTTCCGCCCTTGGACTCACTTTACACCGCACGCTGTCAGAGCAGTGCTGCCAGGATAATCAAGGACACGACCCACCCAGCCAACACACTTTTCATCCCTCTTCCCTCTGGGAAAGGGCTCAGGAGCTTGAAGACTCATACGGCCAGATTTGGGAACAGCTTCTTTCCAACTGTGGTAAGACTGCTGAACGGATCCTGACCCAGATCTGGGCCGTACCCTCCAAGTATCTGGACCTGCCTCTCGGTTTTTTTGCACTACCTTACTTTCCATTTTCTATTTTCTATTAATGATTTATAATTTAAATTTTTAATATTTACTATCGATTTGTACTCCAGGGAGGCAGGAAGCGCAGAATCAAATATCGCTGTGATGACTGTACGTTCTAGTACCAATTGTTTGACGACAATAAAGTATAAGTATAAAACATACGTCACCCCAGACTACCCTAAAGTGTACCTCTGCTTAATAGGGGTCAAAATAATGACAGTGTTGCTCGCTGCACTGTTTGCAACAGTGACTTTTCTATTGCCCATGGTGGGTTAAGACTGTAAAAGACATG
Organism: Mobula birostris; assembly: GCF_030028105.1. Taxonomy (NCBI): domain Eukaryota; kingdom Metazoa; phylum Chordata; class Chondrichthyes; order Myliobatiformes; family Myliobatidae; genus Mobula; species Mobula birostris. The sequence goes on from NC_092394.1 coordinate 59,327,190, forward strand.
TTGAGGTGAGTTTAACAGGTGTCATTCATTCATTAGCACAGCTAACGTTATTTAAACTAGCTGGCCAGCTGCTAAGGAGCTACTCTACTGCAGACATCCCACCTCTCCTGCAAGTTCCAGGAGTCTCCAGCAAACTGATGGTGGTACCTCCCTGAAACGAGTTTTTGCAGGGTGGGATGTCTGAGAACAGTACAGGAACAGGCCTGTCAGCCCACTGTGCCTTTGCCAGCCATGATGCCAATCCAAATTAAACCCTTCTGCCTGCACATGGTCATCCTCCATTCCCTGCTGCTTCATGTGCCTATCTAAAATCCCCTTAAATGAGCTATTGTATTGGCTTCCACCACTTGCCCCAGCAACCCAAAATAATACCATACAAGTCCCCTTAACTTCCTCCACTTTCCAGTGTTGGAAAATTTTCACCTCTGACAGTCTATCTATGCCTATTATAATTTTAAATATTTCCAACAGATCTTCACTCAGCCTCCAATGCTGCAGAGAAAACACCCAAGTTTATGCAAGCTTTTCTTATAGCTCACACTGTCTAATCCAGTCAAGATGCAGTGTCAACACAGAGAGGTCCTAGCATGCACTGAAATGCAAAGAGAAAGTTGAACTCGTGCTGTTGCAATCATGGTGTTTGGTTTCGCATCTACCAGGGCTCCAAGAAAACAATGACACTCAACAATCTGTTCTCCAATGGACTGCTGAAAGTGCCAGTGACCCAACTCTGAGCGGTGGCAGCAGTTCTGTGGAGTTCAGGGTGACAAGCTCCAACCAGAGGCGGTGCACTCACAGGTATTCAAGGTAAGACACTGCCATCTAGAGGCAGACTCATTAAGCCCAAGCGATGTACCACCACCACCTCCAATGCAAATAAGCAATTGACTACTGGAACATCCCGATCATCAAGAGCCCAAACCCCCTCCCCCGTACACGGCCTCCTCTACAGTAAAGATGAAGCCACACTCAGGTTGGAGGAACAACACCTTATATTCCGTCTGGGTAGCCTCCAACCTGATGGCATGAACATTGACTTCTCTAACTTCCGTTAATGCCCCACCTCCCCCTCGTACCCCATCTGTTATTTATTATATATATCCTTTTGCTCTCTCTCCATTTTCTCCCTCTGTCCCTATGACTATACTCCTTGTCCATTCTCTGGGCTTCCCCCCCCTTCCTTCTCCCTGGGCCTCCCGTCTCATGATCCTCTCGTATCCGTTTTGCCAATCACCTGCCCAGCTCTTGGCTCCATTCCTCCCCATCCTGTCTTCTCCTACCATTTTCGATCTCCCCCTCCCCCTCTCAAATCTCTTACTACCTCTTCTTTTAGTTAGTCCTGACGAAGGGTCTCGGCCCGAAACGTCAACTGTACCTCTTCCTATAGATGCTGCCTGGCCTGCTGCATTCACCAGCAATTTTTATGTGTGCTGATCGCGATCATCAACATCCCAAACCCCCTCCCCTGCTCAAAACGCAACAAGAACATCAACAAGAACCCCTCTCCCCCTGTACAGAACGGAACAAGAACATCCACTCCAAACAACCCGTCCCCCTTACAAACAAACTAACAGAATGCAACAAGAACACACTGCCCACACCGGTATCACTCTCACACTGCCCACACACTGGTATCACTCTCACACTGCCCACGCTGTATCACTCTCACACCACCCACACCGGTATCACTCTCACACAGTATCACTCTCACACTGCCCACGCTGTATCACTCTCACACCGCCCACACCGGTATCACTCTCACACCGCCCACACTGTATCACTCTCACACTGCCCACACCGGTATCACTCTCACACTACCCACACCGGTATCACTCTCACACTGCCCACACCGGTATCACTCTCACACCGCCCACACTGTATCACTCTCACACTGCCCACACCGGTATCACTCTCACACCGCCCACACCGGTATCACTCTCACACTGCCCACGCTGTATCACTCTCACACTGCCCACACCGGTATCACTCTCACACTGCCCACACCGGTATCACTCTCACACCGCCCACACCGGTATCACTCTCACACTGCCCACACTGTATCACTCTCACACTGCCCACACTGTATCACTCTCACACCGCCCACACCGGTATCACTCTCACACTGCCCACACCGGTATCACTCTCACACCGCCCACACCGGTATCACTCTCACACTGCCCACACCGGTATCACTCTCACACTGCCCACACTGTATCACTCTCACACCGGTATCACTCTCACACTGCCCACACTGTATCACTCTCACACCGGTATCACTCTCACACTGCCCACACTGTATCACTCTCACACCGGTATCACTCTCACACTGCCCACACTGTATCACTCTCACACCGGTATCACTCTCACACTGCCCACACCGGTATCACTCTCACACCGCCCACACCGGTATCACTCTCACACTGCCCACACCGGTATCACTCTCACACCGCCCACACTGTATCACTCTCACACTGCCCACACCGGTATCACTCTCACACCGCCCACACCGGTATCACTCTCACACCGCCCACACTGTATCACTCTCACACCGCCCACACCGGTATCACTCTCACACCGCCCACACCGGTATCACTCTCACACCGCCCACACCGGTATCACTCTCACACCGCCCACACCGGTATCACTCTCACACCGCCCACACCGGTATCACTCTCACACTGCCCACACCGGTATCACTCTCACACTGCCCACACTGTATCACTCTCACACCGGTATCACTCTCACACTGCCCACACTGTATCACTCTCACACCGGTATCACTCTCACACTGCCCACACCGGTATCACTCTCACACTGCCCACACCGGTATCACTCTCACACCGCCCACACTGGTATCACTCTCACACTGCCCACACTGTATCACTCTCACACCGCCCACACTGTATCACTCTCACACCGCCCACACCGGTATCACTCTCACACCACCCACACCGGTATCACTCTCACACCGCCCACACCGGTATCACTCTCACACTGCCCACACTGTATCACTCTCACACCGCCCACACCGGTATCACTGTCACACCGCCCACACCGGTATCACTCTCACACCGCCCACACCGGTATCACTCTCACACCGCCCACACCGGTATCACTCTCACACTGCCCACACCGGTATCACTCTCACACTGCCCACACTGTATCACTCTCACACCGGTATCACTCTCACACTGCCCACACTGTATCACTCTCACACCGGTATCACTCTCACACTGCCCACACCGGTATCACTCTCACACCGCCCACACTGTATCACTCTCACACTGCCCACACCGGTATCACTCTCACACTGCCCACACTGTATCACTCTCACACCGCCCACACTGTATCACTCTCACACTGCCCACACTGTATCACTCTCACACTGCCCACACTGTATCACTCTCACACTCCCACACCAGTATCACTCTCACACCGGTATCACTCTCACACTGCCCACACTGTATCACTCTCACACTGCCCACACTGTATCACTCTCACACTCCCACACCGGTATCACTCTCACACTGCCCACACCGGTATCACTCTCACACCGCCCACACCGGTATCACTCTCACACTGCCCACACCGGTATCACTCTCACACTCCCACACCGGTATCACTCTCACACTGCCCACACCGGTATCACTCTCACACTGCCCACACTGGTATCACTCTCACACTGCCCACACCGGTATCACTCTCACACCGCCCACACCGGTATCACTCTCACACTGCCCACACTGTATCACTCTCACACCGCCCACACTGTATCACTCTCACACTGCCCACACCGGTATCACTCTCACACTGCCCACACTGTATCACTCTCACACTGCCCACACCGGTATCACTCTCACACTCCCACACCGGTATCACTCTCACACCGGTATCACTCTCACACTGCCCACACTGTATCACTCTCACACTGCCCACACTGTATCACTCTCACACTCCCACACCGGTATCACTCTCACACCGCCCACACTGTATCACTCTCACACCGCCCACACTGTATCACTCTCACACCGCCCACACCGGTATCACTCTCACACCGCCCACACCGGTATCACTCTCACACTGCCCACGCTGTATCACTCTCACACTGCCCACACCGGTATCACTCTCACACTGCCCACACCGGTATCACTCTCACACTGCCCACACTGTATCACTCTCACACCGCCCACACCGGTATCACTCTCACACTGCCCACACTGTATCACTCTCACACTGCCCACACTGTATCACTCTCACACCACCCACACCGGTATCACTCTCAAACTGCCCACACTGTATCACTCTCACACCGCCCACACCGGTATCACTCTCACACCGCCCACACCGGTATCACTCTCACACTGCCCACACCGGTATCACTCTCACACTGCCCACACCGGTATCACTCTCACACTGCCCACACTGTATCACTCTCACACCGGTATCACTCTCACACTGCCCACACTGTATCACTCTCACACCGGTATCACTCTCACACCGCCCACACCGGTATCACTCTCACACCGCCCACACTGAATCACTCTCACACTGCCCACACCGGTATCACTCTCACACCGCCCACACTGTATCACTCTCACACCGCCCACACTGTATCACTCTCACACCGCCCACACTGTATCACTCTCACACTGCCCACACTGGTATCACTCTCACACTGCCCACACCGGTATCACTCTCACACCGCCCACACCGGTATCACTCTCACACTGCCCACACTGTATCACTCTCACACCGCCCACACTGTATCACTCTCACACCGCCCACACTGTATCACTCTCACACTGCCCACACCGGTATCACTCTCACACTGCCCACACTGTATCACTCTCACACTGCCCACACCGGTATCACTCTCACACTCCCACACCGGTATCACTCTCACACCGGTATCACTCTCACACTGCCCACACTGTATCACTCTCACACTGCCCACACTGTATCACTCTCACACTGCCCACACTGTATCACTCTCACACTCCCACACCGGTATCACTCTCACACCGCCCACACTGTATCACTCTCACACCGCCCACACTGTATCACTCTCACACCGCCCACACCCGTATCACTCTCACACCGCCCACACCGGTATCACTCTCACACTGCCCACGCTGTATCACTCTCACACTGCCCACACCGGTATCACTCTCACACTGCCCACACCGGTATCACTCTCACACTGCCCACACTGTATCACTCTCACACCGCCCACACCGGTATCACTCTCACACTGCCCACACTGTATCACTCTCACACCGCCCACACTGTATCACTCTCACACCGCCCACACCGGTATCACTCTCACACCGCCCACACTGTATCACTCTCACACCGCCCACACCGGTATCACTCTCACACCGCCCACACCGGTATCACTCTCACACCGCCCACACCGGTATCACTCTCACACCGCCCACACCGGTATCACTCTCACACTGCCCACACCGGTATCACTCTCACACTGCCCACACTGTATCACTCTCACACCGGTATCACTCTCACACTGCCCACACTGTATCACTCTCACACCGGTATCACTCTCACACCGCCCACACCGGTATCACTCTCACACCGCCCACACTGAATCACTCTCACACTGCCCACACCGGTATCACTCTCACACTGCCCACACTGTATCACTCTCACACCGCCCACACTGTATCACTCTCACACTGCCCACACTGTATCACTCTCACACTGCCCACACTGTATCACTCTCACACTCCCACACCAGTATCACTCTCACACCGGTATCACTCTCACACTGCCCACACTGTATCACTCTCACACTGCCCACACTGTATCACTCTCACACTCCCACACCGGTATCACTCTCACACTGCCCACACCGGTATCACTCTCACACCGCCCACACCGGTATCACTCTCACACTGCCCACACCGGTATCACTCTCACACTCCCACACCGGTATCACTCTCACACTGCCCACACTGTATCACTCTCACACTGCCCACACCGGTATCACTCTCACACCGCCCACACCGGTATCACTCTCACACTGTATCACTCTCACACCGCCCACACTGTATCACTCTCACACCGCCCACACCGGTATCACTCTCACACTGCCCACACTGGTATCACTCTCACACTGCCCACACTGTATCACTCTCACACCGCCCACACTGTATCACTCTCACACCGCCCACACTGTATCACTCTCACACTGCCCACACCGGTATCACTCTCACACTGCCCACACTGTATCACTCTCACACTGCCCACACCGGTATCACTCTCACACTCCCACACCGGTATCACTCTCACACCGGTATCACTCTCACACTGCCCACACTGTATCAGTCTCACACTGCCCACACTGTATCACTCTCACACTGCCCACACTGTATCACTCTCACACTCCCACACCGGTATCACTCTCACACCGCCCACACTGTATCACTCTCACACCGCCCACACTGTATCACTCTCACACCGCCCACACCGGTATCACTCTCACACTGCCCACACCGGTATCACTCTCGCACTGCTCACACCGCCCACACCGGTATCACTCTCACACTGCCCACACCGGTATCACTCTCGCACTGCCCACACCGGTATCACTCTCACACCGGTATCACTCTCACACTCCCACACTGTATCACTCTCACACTGCCCACACTGTATCACTCTCACACTGCCCACACTGTATCACTCTCACACTGCCCACACCGGTATCACTCTCACACTGCCCACACTGGTATCACTCTCACACTGCCCACACTGTATCACTCTCACACTGCCCACACTGTATCACTCTCACACTGCCCACACCGTATCACTCTCACACCGCCCACACCGTATCACTCTCACACCGCCCACACCGGTATCACTCTCACACTGCCCACACCGGTATCACTCTCGCACTGCCCACACCGGTATCACTCTCACACCGGTATCACTCTCACACTCCCACACTGTATCACTCTCACACTGCCCACACTGTATCACTCTCACACTGCCCACACCGGTATCACTCTCACACTGCCCACACCGGTATCACTCTCACACTGCCCACACTGTATCACTCTCACACTCCCACACCGGTATCACTCTCACACCGCCCACACTGTATCACTCTCACACCGCCCACACTGTATCACTCTCACAACGCCCACACCGGTATCACTCTCACACTGCCCACACCGGTATCACTCTCACACTGCCCACACTGTATCACTCTCACACTGCCCACACTGTATCACTCTCACACTGCCCACACCGGTATCACTCTCACACCGCCCACACTGTATCACTCTCACACCGCCCACACTGTATCACTCTCACACTGCCCACACGGTATCACTCTCACATCGCCCACACCGGTATCACTCGCACACCCCCACACCTGTATTACTCTCACACTGCCCACACTGTATCACTCTCACATCGCCCACACCGGTATCACTCTCACACTGCCCACACTGTATCACTCTCACACCGCCCACACTGTATCACTCTCACACCGCCCACACCGGTATCACTCTCACACCGCCCACACTGTATCACTCTCACACCGCCCACACCGGTATCACTCTCACACCGCCCACACCGGTATCACTCTCACACCGCCCACACCGGTATCACTCTCACACCGCCCACACCGGTATCACTCTCACACTGCCCACACCGGTATCACTCTCACACTGCCCACACTGTATCACTCTCACACCGGTATCACTCTCACACTGCCCACACTGTATCACTCTCACACCGGTATCACTCTCACACCGCCCACACCGGTATCACTCTCACACCGCCCACACTGAATCACTCTCACACTGCCCACACCGGTATCACTCTCACACTGCCCACACTGTATCACTCTCACACCGCCCACACTGTATCACTCTCACACTGCCCACACTGTATCACTCTCACACTGCCCACACTGTATCACTCTCACACTCCCACACCAGTATCACTCTCACACCGGTATCACTCTCACACTGCCCACACTGTATCACTCTCACACTGCCCACACTGTATCACTCTCACACTCCCACACCGGTATCACTCTCACACCGCCCACACCGGTATCACTCTCACACCGCCCACACCGGTATCACTCTCACACTGCCCACACCGGTATCACTCTCACACTCCCACACCGGTATCACTCTCACACTGCCCACACTGTATCACTCTCACACTGCCCACACCGGTATCACTCTCACACCGCCCACACCGGTATCACTCTCACACTGTATCACTCTCACACCGCCCACACTGTATCACTCTCACACCGCCCACACCGGTATCACTCTCACACTGCCCACACTGGTATCACTCTCACACTGCCCACACTGTATCACTCTCACACCGCCCACACTGTATCACTCTCACACCGCCCACACTGTATCACTCTCACACTGCCCACACCGGTATCACTCTCACACTGCCCACACTGTATCACTCTCACACTGCCCACACCGGTATCACTCTCACACTCCCACACCGGTATCACTCTCACACCGGTATCACTCTCACACTGCCCACACTGTATCAGTCTCACACTGCCCACACTGTATCACTCTCACACTGCCCACACTGTATCACTCTCACACTCCCACACCGGTATCACTCTCACACCGCCCACACTGTATCACTCTCACACCGCCCACACTGTATCACTCTCACACCGCCCACACCGGTATCACTCTCACACTGCCCACACCGGTATCACTCTCGCACTGCTCACACCGCCCACACCGGTATCACTCTCACACTGCCCACACCGGTATCACTCTCGCACTGCCCACACCGGTATCACTCTCACACCGGTATCACTCTCACACTCCCACACTGTATCACTCTCACACTGCCCACACTGTATCACTCTCACACTGCCCACACTGTATCACTCTCACACTGCCCACACCGGTATCACTCTCACACTGCCCACACTGGTATCACTCTCACACTGCCCACACTGTATCACTCTCACACTGCCCACACTGTATCACTCTCACACTGCCCACACCGTATCACTCTCACACCGCCCACACCGTATCACTCTCACACCGCCCACACCGGTATCACTCTCACACTGCCCACACCGGTATCACTCTCGCACTGCCCACACCGGTATCACTCTCACACCGGTATCACTCTCACACTCCCACACTGTATCACTCTCACACTGCCCACACTGTATCACTCTCACACTGCCCACACCGGTATCACTCTCACACTGCCCACACCGGTATCACTCTCACACTGCCCACACTGTATCACTCTCACACTCCCACACCGGTATCACTCTCACACCGCCCACACTGTATCACTCTCACACCGCCCACACTGTATCACTCTCACAACGCCCACACCGGTATCACTCTCACACTGCCCACACCGGTATCACTCTCACACTGCCCACACTGTATCACTCTCACACTGCCCACACTGTATCACTCTCACACTGCCCACACCGGTATCACTCTCACACCGCCCACACTGTATCACTCTCACACCGCCCACACTGTATCACTCTCACACTGCCCACACGGTATCACTCTCACATCGCCCACACCGGTATCACTCGCACACCCCCACACCTGTATTACTCTCACACTGCCCACACTGTATCACTCTCACATCGCCCACACCGGTATCACTCGCACACCCCCACACCAGTATCACTCTCACACTGCCCACACTGTATCACTCTCACACTGCCCGCACTGTATCACTCTCACACCGCCCACACTGTATCACTCTCACACTGCCCACACTGTATCACTCTCACACTGCCCACACCGGTATCACTCTCACACCGCCCACACCGGTATCACTCTCACACCGCCCACAACGGTATCACTCTCACACTGCCCACACCGGTATCACTCTCACACTGCCCACACTGGTATCACTCTCACACTGCCCGCACTGTATCACTCTCACACTGCCCACACCGGTATCACTCTCATACTACCTACAGCGGTATCACTCTTACACTGCCTACACTGGTATCACTCCCCAATTTTTCCTACACTACACTGACAACTGCATTGGGGCTGCTCCTACACCCATGCTGAACTTGTAAACTTCATCAACTTCACCTCCAACTTCCACCCTGCCCTCAAATTTACCTGGTCCATTTCTGACACCTCCCTCTCCCTCCTTGATCTCTCTGTCTCTATTTCTGGAGACAGTGTATCTACTGATATGTTTTTACAAAGCCACTGTTTCTCATAACTATCCGGACTCAACCTCTTCCCACTCTGTCACTTCAAAAAATGCAATCCCCCCTCCCATGTCCCCTGTCTTCACTGCAGCTGCTCTCAGGATGAGGCTCTTCAATCCAGAACTGCCTGGCCTGCTGAGTTCCTCCAACATTTTGTGTGTTGCTTGGATTTCCAGCATCTGCAGATTTTCTCATATCAGTGTGTCTTTGCCTTTTATAAACACCTTTTTTATGATCACAGAACAATGCTGGGATTAAGAACATCGAAAACTGCAGGTTTACCCCAATAGCGAGCTGTTTTTTCTTTGATGGAGAAACTGGACCTGGTCCAGACCGTGTTAGAACCTGCTAGAGAGAGACATTGGAACGGTGAAAGTGGTGAGTAGTCTAACAGCGAGTGTTTGTCTTGGACGTTTCTCTTGCGATCACAAAACCCTGTTGAACATTGTTTTTGTGGCAATACAGCAAGTCCGTTTTCCAGAGAAAGCAGGATCTCCCAGTGGCCACACATTTTAATTCCACGTCCCATTCCCATTCTGACATGTCTATCCACGGCCTCCTCTACTGTAAAGATGAAGCCACACTCAGGTTGGAGGAACAACACCTTATATTCCGTCTGGGTAGCCTCCAACCTGATGGCATGAACATTGACTTCTCTAACTTCCGCTAATGCCCCACCTCCCCCTCATACCCCATCTGTTATTTATTTATACACACATTCTTTTTCTCTCTCTCTCTCCTTTTTCTCCCTCTGTCCCTCTCACTATACCCCTTGCCCATCCTCTGGGTTTTTCCCTCTTCCCCCTTTTCTTTCTCCCTGGGCCTCCTGTCCCATGATCCTCTCATATCCCTTTGGCCATTCAACTGTCCAGCTCTTGGCTCCATCCCTCCCCCTCCTGTCTTCTCCTATCATTTTGGATCTCCCCCTCCCACTTTCAAATCTCCTACTAACTCTTCCTTCAGTTATTTCTGACGAAGGGTCTCGGCCTGAAACGTTGACTGTACCTCTTCCTAGAGATGCTGCCTGGCCTGCTGCGTTCACCAGCAACTTTGATGTGTGTTGCTTGAATTTCCAGCATCTGTAGAATTCCCCGTGTTTGCTTTTAGGAAGATGGGATTAGTCTGAATTGGCATTATGCTTCACACAGACATCAGGACAATGGTACCCATGGTGGGGTCGCAGGTACGACGGGACCCGCGGTAGGGGAGGCGGTTACAACTCAGGGCACTCCAGAGTTCAGAATTCCATTCAGACGCCGTTCGATAAGGAGCCTCTGTATGTCTTCCCTATGAGTTTTCCATGGGTGCTCCTGCTCCTTTCCACAGTCCAAACACATATTGGGCAGGATAATAGGTCATTGTAAATTGTCCCATGATTAGGTTAGGGTTAATCGAGGTTGCCAGGGGTTGCTGGGGCAGTGTGGTTCTAAAATAAATAAGGAAAGGGCCCATTTCCCATGCCTTGCTATTCTATGAAGATGAGCATTTTCACAAGATAACAGGACAAAGTAGCTTGAAAATAAAGATCGTTTAAAATTTTCAGTTTCCTGAAACATAATAAACCTGATCCTCACTCAAAACAGGAGCCTTCCATCTATACCTTAAGGTAACAACTGAATAGCTCCTACAAATCCCTTCCACAATGACTAGAAATTTCAGTGCTGAATGACCATAAGGAATACATTCTGCCCTGCTCTCCACAAGGTTTCGCTCCCAGGTGAGCTCAGTGTCTCTCATGGTAAAACATGGAGGCAGCTTCACAAACTCCCACAGCCCACAGTGACCCCGTGAGGCCGACATGACAGCATCCTTCAGCAAGGTGAACCTGGCCAGAAGGGGTACCTGGCCAAGTACTGAAGACCTGTGCTAATCAATTGGCTGGAGTGTTTACAGACATCTTCAGCCTCATGCTACAGTAGTCTGAGGTACAAACCTGCCTCAAACAGGCTTCAATGTACTGGTACCAAAACAGAACATGCTAATCCACCTCAATGGCTATTGTCCAGTGGTACTTACATCCACAGTGATGAAGTGCTTTGAGAGGTTGGTGCGAAACATCAACTCCTGTCTGAGAAGCATCAACTCCTGTCTGAGAAGCAACCACTCCAGTTTGCCTACCGTCACAACAGGTCAACAGCAGATGCCATTTCATTGGCTCTTCACTCAACCCTGGAACATCTGGACAGTGAAGACACTCCTTCATTGAAGCTCCAGTGCCATTCCTAAGTTTGCTGACAACACCACTGTTGTTGGTCAGATGGGAAGAAACTTGAATGTCAGCAAAACCAAAGAGCCCATTATTAACTACAGGAGGAGGAAACTGGAGGTCGATGAGCCAGTCCTCATTGGGATATCAGAGGTGGAAAGGGTCAGCAACTTTAAATTACTTGGCATTATCATTGCAGAGGATCTGCCCTGGGTGTAGCACTTAAGTGCCATTACAAAGAAGGCATCAGGTAGAAGGTAAGCAGCCGAAGGTCCCACACCTCCAGGTTCAGGGACAGTTATTACCTCTCAACCATCAGGCTCTTGAACCAGAGTGGATAACTTCATTCACCCCAACACTGAACTGATTCCACAACCTATGGACTAATTTTCAAGCACTCTTCACCTCATGTTCTCAATATTTATTGTTTATTTTTTATTGTTATTAGTTTGGTTTTTTTTGTATTTGTAGACTTTGTTGTCCTTTGCACATTGGTTATTTGGTCTGTCTTCGCTATGTGCAGTTTTCATTGATTTTTCGTGTTTCTTTGTATTTACTGTGAATGCCCATAAGAAAATGAATCTCATGGATGTACGTGGTGACATATACGTAGTTTCACAACAAATTTAATTTGGAGTTTTGATCTTTACGCACAAACTACAATAACAAACGGGAATAATATACCTATATGAAGCTACAAATTTTTGACAATATTGATCTGTACATACCTCCTTTTTCAGTGGTGCCATATATTCCCAAGAATTTAAGCGGGGGTCATAACGCTCCACCACATTTAATTCCTGGTGGTAGTCTCGGCCTCCGATTGCGTACAGATACTCGCCCACTACACACACACAATGATCAGCATGTGGCTGCTGCAGCGACTGGATTCTAATCCACTTGTTGTGCCGGGGATCGTACCTTAAAATTAGAATCACATTGCCTGTGATGTTTTACTGGAGTACTCAGTTCACAACACATCAAATCAACAACAGGAAAGCAATACCACCCTTAAATGCTCAAAGGTAAACATCAGGAGCTTGTTCAAGGTTAAAAGCAAGAATTTAAATTGAAAGGTCAGAGTCATAGAAAACTGCAGCAAAGAAGCAGGCCATCTGGCACACTTAGTCAGTGTCAACAATTTAAACTGCCTAGTCCCATCGACCTGCACCCAGACCATACCTTTCCCATCCATGTACCTATCCAAACTTCCCTAAACACTGAAATGGAAATTCCATCCACCACTTGCCCTGGCTGCTAGTTCCATACTCTCACCACCTTCTGAGTGAAGAAGTTTACCCTCATGTTTCACTTAAATATTTCACCTTTCACCCTGATCCCATGACCCCCAGCTGCAGTCCACCTCAGTGGAAAAAGCCTGCTTGCAATTACCCAATCTATACCCCTCATAGTTTTGCATACCTCTATTAAATCTTCCCTAGAGAGCATTAAGTTCTAACCTATTCAGTCTTTCCTTACAACTCAGGTCCTCCATCGTGGCATCATCCTTGTAAATTTTCTGTTCTTTCAATTTTATGCACATTGTTGCTGTAGGTAGGTGACCAAAACTGCACACAATAGTCCAAGTTAGTCCTCACCAACCTTTTATACAACTTCAACATAACATGCCATCTCCTGTATTCATCTGTGAAGGCCAATGTGCCAAAAGCTTTCCTTATACCTGTGACGTCACTTTCAATGGATTATGGACCTGTATTCCCAGATTCCTTTGTTTTGCCCTACTGAGTAAATCTTGTGTAAGACCCATCCTGGTTGGTCCTCCCAAAGTGCAACACCTCACACTTGTCTGCATTAAATTCTTTAAACATGAAGCCATGTCCTGACTGGGAAAAGGAACTGGGCCTGTCTATCCCGGTGGATGACTGGGCTCATATTTTACAACTAGTTAATACTTCCTCTATCTGTTCCAAACATTCCTTAATTCAATTTAAAGTTGTCCATAGAACACACATGTCTAAAGATAAATTAGCTCGTTTTCACTCTCATATTAACCCTTTTTGTGATAGATGTCATGGGGAGATAGCTTCCTTGACCCACATGTTTTGGTCTTGTCCTACTCTGGAAACTTTTTGGAAAGACGTTTTTAATATTATCTCAAAGGTTTTGAATAGTGATATTTTTCCCCATCCTATTACTGCTATCTTTGGATTACTTAAAACTTCTAGTAATTTATCCCCCTCAGCGCATAGAATGATTGCATTTCCTACTTTAATGTCGAAAAGATATATTCTACAACATTGGAAGGAGATTAATGCCAACTATGTTTTTTTGGTTCTCTGAAACGATACTGTGTCTAAATTTGGAAAAAATCAGAGGTAATCTTTATGATACTTCAGTTAAATTTGAACAGACCTGGAGATCTTTTATTCAATATTTTCATTTAATGTAACTTTTTTTTTTTCTCTGATCATACATACACTCCCTTCATGGATTTTATCTGCTATTAGTGGAGGCCGGGTTTGAGGATGTGATTGTTTAATTTGTTCAAGTCCACTATTTATCGAGTTAGCCCATTGCTTTGCTTTGTAGGTTAGTTGCACGGTGGTTTTTTTTGGGGGGGTTGTTTTTTTTCTCGTTTATCGATATATATGGAAAATTAGTATACAACGATATTACCTTGTTATTTTATAACTAACTTACGCTGTTTGCATTGTTTTTTTTGTATTAATGTTACTTGTATATTTATATCTTAACAATGTATTGGCTGCTATATGTTTTACCTTTACTGTACTAATTCAATAAAAAGATTTAAAAAGGAAAAGAAATGAAGCCATGTCAATTCAGGAATAATAAAAATAAAGCAGATGCATTAATGGAGATATTTAAGAGTTTATCCTCACCTTACTAACCACAAACCTCCTTATTACGGGACTGCATTCAAACTCATTATATTCTGAATAACAAAGCCAAATCCACCTATGTAAGAGCTGATACAAAATTCTTGATGAAATTCTGTTAGCAAATGAAGACACGTGCTTATGAACGAGAAAAGTTACACAGCATGTCATTCTGGTGATACTTAGCACACAAACATTACAAATGACAAAACTGTGAAAAGCACCACTATATGCAGACTAAGGTATTGCAGAACTGGAAAAGCCAGCAGCAGACACAGCACTTCCCAAGGCTAATACAGCAAGACCAGCATAAGACTATTTGACATTAAGAATTAGGCCATTCAGTCCATCTAGTCTGCTCTAACATTCCATTATGGTTGATATTTTTCTTCTCAACCCTATTCTCTTCCCTTCTCCCCGTAACCGTTTATAGGTTCTAATCAAGAACCCAACAAGCTCGACTTTAAATATAGCCTATCACTTGGCCTCCACAGCTGTCTGTGGCAATGCATTTCACAGATTCACCACTCTGTGGCTGAAGAAATTCCTCCCCATCTCTGTTCTAAATGGACATCCCTCTACGTTGAGGCTCTGCTCTCTGGTCCTAGACTCCCCACAATAAAAAAAATCAACTCCACTACATCTAGGCCTTTCAGTACTGAATAAGTTTCAACGAGATTCCCTCTTATTCTTCCAAACTCCAGCGAGTACAATCTCAGAGCCATCAAATGCTCCATACATTAATCCTTTCGTTCCCAGAATCATTCTCATGAACCTTCTCTGGACTTCTCTCATGCCAGCACATCTTTTCTTAGATAGGGGTGCAAGACTGCTCACAATACTCCACAAGTGTGGTTTGACCAATGCCTTATAAATCCACATTACATCTTTGCTTTCATATTGTAGTCCTCTCGAAATGAATGCTAACATTGCATTTGGGCTTCCTTACCACCGATTCAATTTGTAAGTCAACTTTTAAGGAAACCTGCACAAGGACTCCGAAGTCTCTTTGCACCAGTGATTTATGAATTTTCTCCCCATTTAGACAATATCTATGCCTTTATTCCTTTTACCAAGATGCATGACCGTACATCTGTCTACACTATATTCCATTTGCCACTTCTTTACCCATTCTCCCAATGTGTCTAAGTCCTTCTGCAGATTTCCTGCTTCCTCAACACTATTCATACCTCAACCTATATTTATATCATCTGCAAGCTTGACCACAAAACCATCAATTCTATCATCCAAATCATTGACATATGACTTGAAAAGAAGAGTTCCCAACACTGACTCCTGCAGAACACCACTAGTAACCGGCAGACAACCACAAAGGCCATCTTTATTCCCACTCTTTGCCTCCTGCCAGTCAGCCAATCCTCTATCCAGGTTAGTATCTTTCCAGTAATACCATCGGTTCCACAATCTCTTTAGTGACCTCTTTCAGAACTCTGGGGTCCATCGGGTCCAGGTGACTTATCTACCTTCAGCCCTTAGTAATAGCAACAACATTCACTTCTTACTCCTGACGCTCTTGAATTTCCAGCATACTGCAGTGTCCTCCACAGTGAAGATCGATGCCAAATACTTAGTAAATTTATCTGCCATTTCTTTGTCCCCATTACTACCTCTGAAGTGGTCCGATATCCACTCTTGCCTCTATTTCACTCTTTATATATTTGAACAAAATCTTTTGATATCCTTTTTATATTATTAGCTAGCTTAACTTCATATTTCATCTTTTCTCTCCTTATAGCTTTTTTAATTGCCTTCTGTTGATTTTCAAAAGATTCCCAATCCTCTAACTTCCCACTAATTTTTGGTTAGATTGTATGTCCTCTGTTTTGCTTTTATTCTGTTTTTAACTTCCTTGTCAGCCATGGTTACATCATCCTCCCTTTAGAACACTTTTTCATCATTAGAATGCACTTTATCCTGCACGTTCCGAATTGCTCCCAGAAACTCCAGCCATTGCTGTTCTGTTACCAATCCTGCGAGTGACCTTTCCAATCTTACTTCAGTGTTTGGTGGTTGGTATGTTGATGGAGAAGATCCTGAGAGGCAGGATTTATGAACATTTGGAGAGGCATAATATAATTAGGAATAGTCAGCATGGTTTTGTCAAGGGCAGGTCATGCCTTACGAGCCTGATTGAATTTTTTGAGGATGTGACTAAACACATTGATGAGGGCAGAGCTGTAGATATAGTGTATATTTCGATTTTAGCAAGGCATTTGATAAGGTTTATTGAGAAAATAAGGAGGCATGAGATCCAAGGGGACATTGCTTTGTGGATCCAGAACTGGCTTGCCCACAGATGGCAAAGAGTGGTTGTAGATGGGTCATATTCTGCATGCAGGCCGGTGACCAGTGGTGTGCCTCAGGGATCCGTTCTGGGACCCCTTCTCTTTGTGATTTTTATAAATGACCTGGATGAGGAAGTGGAAGGATGGGTTAGTAAATTTGCTGATGACACAAAGGTTGGGGGTATTGTGAATAGTATGGAGGGCTGTCAGAGTTACAACAGGATATTGATAGGATGCAAAACTGGGCTGAGAAGTGGCAGATGGAGTTCAACCCAGATAAGTGTGAGGTGGTTCATTTTGGTAAGTCAAATATGATGCAGAATATAGTATTAATGGTAAGACTCTTGGCAGTGTGGAGGATCAGAGGGATCTTGGGGTCCGAGTCCATAGGACACCCAAAGTTGCTACGCAGGTTAACTCTGTGGTTAAGAAGGAATACGGTGCATTGGCCTCCATCAATCGCGGGATTGAGTTTAGGAGCCGAGAGGTAATGTTGCAGCTATATAGGACCCTGGTCAGACCCCACTTGGAGTACTGTGCTCAATTCTGGTCGCCTCACTACAGGAAGGATGTGGAAACCATAGAAAGGGTGCAAAGATTTACAAGGATGTTGCCTGGATTGGAGAGCATGCCTTATGAGAATAGGTTGAGTGAATTCGGCCTTTTCTCCTTGGGTGACGGAGGATGAGAGGTGAACTGTTAGAGATGTACAAGATAATGAGAGGCATTGATCGTGTGGATGTCAGAGGCTTTTTCCCAGGGCTGAAATGGCTAGCACGAGAGGGCATAGTTTTAAGGTGCTTGGAAGTAGGTGCAGAGGAGACGTTAGGGGTAAGTTTTTTTACGCAGAGAGTGGTGAGCGTGTGAAATGGGCTGTCGGTGGCGGTGGTGGAGACAGAACTCGCAGACCAGGCAACATCTATGGAAAAGAGTACAGTCAATGTTTTGGGCTGAAATCCTTCAGCAGGACACTGAAGAGTCTCAGCCCGAAACATCATCTGTACTCTTTTTCATAGGTACTGCCTGGCCTACTGAGTTCCTCCAGCATTTTGTGTGTGTTACTTGGATTTCCGGCATCTGCATATCTTCCTCTTGTCCATTCGCTGTATTACAGCAGGACTGGGAGATCGGGAGAGGATCACTGTACTCCACCACAGTAATACTAGAAGCTGGAAGATCATAGAGCAGAATCACTGAACTCCACACCATCTCCTTGTGCAGCACTGACAGAACTGATTACTTTATGACCATTTTTTAAACAAGGAAACATTTAAGAAAAATAACAAGAGGAAAATATGATGAAAAACAGCCGATTTTAGACCTCAGTTCCCGTCCCAGCGCTGAAGCTTGTACAAACCTACACTAGAAAAGACATTGGGATGCCTTTAAAAGGAGGCTATTCCCAAATGACTTAATAGCTATCCAGGCAGTGCCTTGTTTTGAAACTCCTGCTCTCAGAACAAAAATGGATGTTTATCATCCTGGTTCCTGCCCTTATATATACCCCGGTACTTATTCTATGAACATTGGAAGTCAAATGGAAACACAATAGACATGAGATGTAATGCTTCTCACTCAAAGACTAAGATCACAAGAGCTCTTGGAAAGCTGCTTAACTGCTGAATCCACTTGTGCTTCCATAAGGGGGAGGCAGAATGGAGAAGCAAGAGCATGAACATTCTTGTAACAACTACTGAATTATTAGTAGGAATTGCAAACTATTCTTCACTAAAATGTATTCCCTCATGCAAAATAGAGAAAATAATGATGCCATACCTCCAGCAGCTCACCTCTGCTCTGTATCCTGCAGTGTTGTTGTCTCCACCCACAAGGTAAGCAAAGTTATTTAAAACAGCAATGCCCTGGTTTGACATTTTTGGCATCTGTGCCTGGGTTAACGTTTGCCATTCCTGGCTCAGTGGGTTCAGAAACTTGACCTCATCACTTAAATCATCATCTTGGGATGAGTACATCCCTCCAAATCCCACCACGCATTGGAATCCGGATCTCAACTGTGTCTGTGGGGTCTGAAGCACAGGTTGGAGGATCTCATTCTGGTGGTAAGCCAGGGCATCTGCTAGGACCTCCTTGAGAGGACAAGGACTCAGGCGATTGTACAGTTTCTGAAATGTCTGCTGCTCAATCAGTGCAAAGCGGACCATCTCCAGTAGCTTTGGGGGGTCATGTAAGGAGACCTGGTCTCTTTCAATTTCCTCCTGGGTGTAGTGGTAAAGCAAGGCAGCCTCATACACATCATTCTCGGAGTTTGCTTGCAGTTTGTCACTGCTCAGCAGGCCCTGCACCTTGGCCAGGGGCAATTGGCGGTAGGTCTCTGTCTTGCTGAAACTCAGGAAATTTTCCAGGATGTACAAGTCGATTCTGTCACTCAGCTGAGCTAGACTGTAGAGCTCAGCCAGTCTGTACAGCTCAAGAACGTTATCGTCATCAATCCAGGAAATGAGGAAGTCAGAGCAGAACTTGATCACCTCCGGAATCTGGATCAAGCAAATAGAAAGCATTCAAAAATCTCACACAAACCCTTCTCCAGGGTGCTGCTTCGCAATCGAGCGAAAGCTATCAAGAGTCAGCACATAAGTAGGGCCTTCAGCCCACTGAGTCTGTACTGAACATCAAACACTCATTTACAAATTCTGCACTAACCCCATTTTATATTGTCCTCACATTCCCATCAACTCTCTCCCTCACCCCCACCTTAGATTCGACCACTCGTAAAACATTTCTCTGTTAAACATGCGGAGTAATTTATTGTGGCCAATTAATCCACCAACATGTATGTCCTTTGGATGTGGGTGGAGAATGTACCAGCTCCAGACAGTGTCCAAGGTGATTGTTAAAGCTGTGAGATGCAGCTCTGCTAGCTGTGCCTTTCAAAAGCTCTGTCAAATTGGACTATCATTATCCACCTAGGGCAAGAATAGCCTTAAGATGGGAAGAAATGGAATGTGATTTTATGATCACATACACTTGCACTGAGTGATCTCACTTCTTCAGCAAAGTCAGGATAAGAATATGTGGTTTATGAAGATTGGCAGGGGATTAGAATCAGCTGATCAGCACCTTTCCTCACTGGATAGTTCTTCGAGGTTTTGTGTATCATTCAAGTAGCCAGAACAATGTATTGCTTTCTGAAACAGCCACTGGCTTTCATACTCAAACTTAGATCCTACCATACCCTAGTGGTTATTGTGAATATACATATTTCTATCCATGGGAATCAGATACTCACTTGAACAGGGCTGTGTTCGATAAGCGCTTGCGTGAGAGCAGATAAACAGTAACTGCACTCTGGACTGTCCTTAGCCCTGAAAGTAGCCATGTATACAGATTTTTTTCTTTGTTTTGCCAATGGTCAAATTGAAAATTTAAATGTTGAATAAAACTAAGCAATTTACAACATGTTGCTCAGTTTCCACAAAAGGGCCTGGGGTTACTTTTTTGTCACTGAATTTAATGTGGCACAAAATCCAATTGCCATAAGCTAGCCAGTCAAAGGTAATGTCTAACTGTAGGAAATGTTTTAAGTATTTCTACAAGATTTGAAAAAAAGCATTACCACAAGAATAAATGAACTTTTCAGTGGTCACACAGCTCAGTGTGCCTTCTAAAAATTAATTCAATGGAGATGGGTAGTACTGTCAAGGCAGTGTGCCAGCCCCAAACTGTCTAATGAACTGAGAAGCTAAAGGGCCTGGAGTCTTTCTACTCTCAAAGGACACCAATGAATGAAAGTCTGGTAGTTTCACGGTCACCGCTTCCGTGCTAGGTTAGCTGAATCCGACCTTCCCAACTACCATGGTGGAAGAATTAACTCATCTCACCAGGTGTCTCCAGGCTTCTGGACTGCTCTTCCAATTATTAACCCCACCATATCCTGATCCTATGTCACTGCTGGCAACTGCACTGAACAAGAGCAAGAGCAAGATCATGATCATTTGGTTAATTATCTTATCCACCGTGTTTCTCTCACAACAGGAAGGACACATGTAGGAGATCCTGAGGGCTGACATCTCTGTGGGACTTTGGCTTCTGCAGGAGTCATTGCCTCCAGATAGATGGGGTATGAAATGAAAAGTGTGAAAATAATAAAATCTGGTTCATGTAAATTTTATAAACATTTTTCTGGTTTAAACAGTGACTTAAAGTAAACTGAATTACTAACAGTTATATTATCTAGATATTTGTTGCAAAGACTTACACATCTCTGTACTGCCAGGTGGAGGAGAGCCGCTGCATTCCGAGACCTTACCTTTGAAGAAATCAACTCAAAAGAAACTACATGATGAATGGGTTAAAGAATCCAAAGAGCAGTGTTTTTGGACTGCAAACTATCACACTCAAGTGATTTAACAGCATGATCATCTAGTTCTTCGAGATTTCTCAACCATTCAATTAGAACAGTGTCTACAGTTTTTGCTTTTTAATTAAATACTGGTTGGTGGGTACTTCAGCTTTCTACCTGTTTCCAAGCCAATCAACTCTAGTGAAACAAAAATATATCAACATCCACACTTGATAGGAAATGCTCCAGATTTCTATCAGTGAGATGCAAAGAAGCTCCCAGTTTTAATTTATAGATGAATGAAAGGTGCATTTGCACACAACACTGAATGTGATTACAAAGTAAGGTGCTTCAAAGAAACATCAGTTAAAATATGTCAGCCCCAGTCAAAAGAGGAGGGTGTCATGAGGCCAAATAAGCAAAGAGGTTTAAAGGACAAATAAAAATCAAAGGAATTCGAAGAGGCATTTACAGGCTCAGTGCCAAGTAAACTGCAGATACAATTGCTAGGGATGTAAGGCAGGAAGAACAGGTGCAGCAGACCTGCAGGAATGGAGAGATTTGACATGTCAAGTTCAAAGACTATTATACAGAGAAAGGAGACTACAGGAGGATACAAAGAGGTTCACTGCAGGATAACAATCGAAACCCAATGCAGTAGCGAACTGAACGTGAAGCAACTGCGTGAGATTTTCGCTGCAATTATAAAGTACGACTTTAATTTTGAAAGGGTATGTCGGTTTAGGGCATATTTGCAAGCTGGTTTGAGTGCTTACAAAGAACTGTATGATAGAAAAATGCGCGAGGCTAAGCAATCAACCAAGCCTTCCACATCAGACACAGCAGACAACGGACCTCGATCTTCGACATCGAGGCAGGCAGACGTAGAAGAAGATGACCTGCCTGCCCTGATGGAAACAGACGATGAGATGACACCCCAGTGTCCCACCACCCCAACCTCCAGGCTGCAGACCGATACATTGCCGTGGAGAGTGCCACGGTAGCCGGGATGCACCCATCTTTAAGAAAAAAGCCAAAATAAACAAACTAATTAATTAGGTGCCGCCCAGCACGTAAACGTCGGCCCATATCAGAGGTGATTGCCGAATGCTTGTTTATTTCGGCTTTTTTCTTAAAGATGTGCTGGGTGCGTCCCGGTCATCGCTGTACCCCTGCATACTTCGCGGATCAGTATCAGTCGGCGGCCTGGAGGGTGGGGGTCACTACATCACCCCACCACCCCAACCTTCGACGACTCAGCCTAACACACCATCATCAGTGTGCTCAGCGCTGTCTTCCCAATTCCAGTAAGCGATACTACACTGTACATATATTATTTCTACTTTATATAGGCTGTGTAATGCGTTATTTGGTATGATTTGGCAGCTTCATAGCTTAAAGGTTACTGGAGAGTGTTTTTGCTGAGAGCACTTGCTGAGATCTTCACTACGGAGAACAGTGTCGCAATGATTGTAGAGAAGTATTTCTACTTTATATAGGCTGTGTATTTATCATATCATTCCTGCTTTTACTATATGTTACTGTTATTTTAGGTTTTATGTGTTATCTGGCATGATTTGGTAGGTTATTTTTGGGTCTGCGAACGCTCACAAATTTTTCCCATATAAATAAATGATAGACAGGAATATGACAATGCAAGGTACCGGACTTGACAGGAAAATGGACCTGACAAGTATGGGGTAGACGGGAATATGGAGCTTACAGGTTCCAGGAGAGACAGGAATGTGGAGCTGAAAGTAACCAGGATACACAGGAATATCGAGCTGAAATTAACCAGGATAGACAGGAATATGGTGCTGACAGGTACCGGGATAGACAGGAACATGGAGATGACAGGTACCGGGATAGACAGAAATATGTAGGTGATAGATAACAGGATAGACAGGAATGTGGAGCTGAAAGTAACTGGGATAGACATGAAAATGGACCTGACAGGTACGGGATACACAGGAATACAGAGCTGACAGGTACCGGGATAGACAATAGACAATAGGTGGAGGAATAGGCCATTTGGCCCTTCGAGCCAGCACCACCGTTCACTGTGATCATGGCTGATCATCCACAATCAGTACCCTAGACAGGAATATGGAGCTGCAAGTAACTGGGATAGACAGGAATATGGATCTGAAAATAACCAGGATAGACAGTAATATGGATCTGAAAGTAACCGGGATAGACAGGAATCTGAAGCTGAAATTAACCGGGATAGACAGGAATATGGAGTTGACAGGTCCGATAGACAGGAATATGGAGCTGAAAGTAACCGGGATAGACAGGAATATGGATCTGACAGGTTCTGGGATAGACAGGAATATGGAGCTGACAGGTAACAGGACAGACAGGAATAAGAAGGTATCAGATACTGGGACAGGCAGGAATATGGTGGTAGAAGTAACCGGGATGGACAGGAATACAGAGTTGACAGGTACCAGGATAGACAGGAATATTCAGATGACAGGTAACGGGATAGACAGGAATATGGAGCTGACAGGTACCGGGGTATATAGGATAGAAGGTAACTGGGATAGACAGGAATATGGAACGGATAGGTACTGGGATAGACAGAAATATTGAGTTGAAAGATACTGGGATAGAAGGGAACATGGAACTGACAGGATTCGGGCCAGACAGGAATATACAGCTGAAAGTAACCGGGATAGACAGGAATATGGAGCTGACAGGTACCGGGATAGTGTTACGAGCCTGCGGTCATATACTGAATCTGTTTCTTTCAGAGCGCCTAAGGGAGGCAGGACTATGACGTCAGTCACAGGCTGTCGCGGTCTGTGCGGGGGGGAGAGAGGCAGGTGGAGAGGGGGGAGGGGGGAGAGAGAGAGAAAGAGTGCTATTCAAAAGGTTCAAAGGAACATCTAAACAAGCCTGATATATTTTGGAAACAAGTCCTGTGGACTGATGAAGTTAAAATAGAACTTTTTGACCACAATGAGCAAAGGTATGTTTGGAGAAAAAAGGGTGCAGAATTTCATGAAAAGAACACCTCTCCAACTGTTAAGCACGGGGGTGGATCAATCATGTTTTGGGCTAGTGTTGCAGCCAGTGGCATGGGGAACACTTACTGGTAGAGGGAAGAATGAATTCAATTAAATACCAGCAAATTCTGGAAGCAAACATCACACTGCAAAGAAGCCGAAGATGAAAAGAGGATGGCTCCTACAACAGGATAACGAACCTTAAAATCCACAATGGACTACCTCAAGAGGCGCAAGCTGAAGGTTTTGCCATGGCCCTCACAGTCCCCTGATCAAAACATCATCGAAAATCTGTGGACAGACCTCAAAAGAGCAGTGCATGCAAGATGCCCAAGAATCTCTCAGAACTAGAAGCCTTTTGCAAGGAAGAATGGGCAAAAATCCCCCAAACAAGAATTGAAAGACTCTTAGCTGGCTACAAAAAGCATTTACAAGCTGTGATACTTGCCAAAGGGGGTGTTACTAAGTACTGCCATGCAGGGTGCCCAAACTTTTGCTTCAGGCCCTTTTCCTTTTTTGTTATTTTCAAACTGTAAAAGATGGAAATAAACAAATTTTCATGCTTAAAATATTAAAGAAATATATCATCTTTAACTTTATGTCTTTTGGAAATCAGTTCATCTTTTACTTGCTTAGCTATTCATCGAAATTTTGACCGGGGTGCCCAAACTTTTGCATGCTACTGAAAATTAGGAGGGCAAGAAGAGGCCTTGAAAGGAATGAAGAATGCCAAGCAGACCAGAAGTCAGACAGAACAATAGTGATAGGGAATTCAATCATTGGGGAAGCAGACAGGTGTTTGTCTAACCAGGGATGTAACTCCAGGATAGCATATTGGCTCTCTGTTTCAGAGAAGAGCAGGGAAGTCACTGAATAGCTGCAGAGCATCTTGGAAGGGGAGGCTGAAGTATTAGCAGTGGTTCAACCTGGTAGGAAAAGAGAAAGAGCATATTTGAACGAGGTTATAAAGGATTCTTGAGGGTAGTTAACAATACCTTGTCTAATGAATACAATATGAGGAAATGAACGTACAGCTGCAGGGGCGGTGCAAGAGGAAAGGCAAAAGGAAAAATGCTTAAAGGGCAGATAGAACCTTAACAAGCAGGACCAGGAACACTAACCTCCTGATGGTATTGTTGGAGAAGCCAAGAGCACATGAACATCATGGAGAATTCAGGAAGGAGCAGAATAAGGAAAATAGTTGGAAAAGTACTAAATGAAATAAACAGACAAGAGAAATAAAAGCAGCAAAAAAAAAAGCAGAGTGAAAGTACAGAGAAATGTTAAATGGTAAAATTAAATATGCTACAGGAGAATACTAATAATCTGCTATCCTACTTTCTGGAACTTGCATATATTCAATATCTAGCTCATTTCGTTCTGTTTCTTGGGCTTCTTTTGAGAGCACTGTTGCCCGATTCCCATGCTCCTTTCAATCTCTGTTTGCCGCACTTTCCTTAAGCTTACCGAGTTTATTATAAAACATTTAAATAAAAGTAAACTAAAAGTGTGTTTGTGTATTATTAGGGGAAATATCTGATAATCATGAACATCTATCTGCCTGTTCAGCCCCTAGTGTACTTGATTATCAGGTTTTTACTCAATGGTGAAATGCATGCAAACAGGATGGATGAATTAATACCCTGAACAGGAGTAAATGGGTACAAGGAAGATGCCTATACGGAAATGTGGCTGCAGGTTAACTAGCGTTGGGAGTTTAACATTCAAGATACTTGAGCATAAAACGGTACAGCAAAACAACAGAACCTGCAGCCCGTATTGTCTATACAAACCATGATGCCAATTTAAACCATACCTCTGCCTGCACATGGTCTATTATTCCTCAATTCCCAACCTGTTCATCTGTTTAAATGCTATCCTTTCTGCTTCCATCACCCGAGACCTCGGCCTTCACCCTGTCTTGTGCAGCTGGATCCTGGACTTTCTGTCAGATTGCCGGCAGGTGGTAAAAGTGGGCTCCCTCACCTCTGTCCCTCTGACTCTCAACAGGTACCCCTCAGGGCTGTGTCCTAAACCCGCTCCTTTACTCTCTGTATACCCATGACAGTGTCACCACCCACAGCTCCAATCTACTAATTAAATTTGCTGACAATACTACACTGATTGGCCTAATCTCAAATAATAACAAGCCAGCCTACAGAGAAGAAGTCATCACCCTGACACAGTGGTATCAAGAAAACAACCTCTCCCTCAATGTTAGTCGTGGACTACAGGAGGAATGGAGACTGGCTAGCCCCATTGACATCAATGGATTTGGGGTTGACAGGGTGAACAGCATACACATCACCCAGGATCTCATGTGGTCTGTGGATACCGGCTGCGTGGTGAAAAAAGCACAGCAATGCCTCTTTCACCTCAGGCGGTCGAAGAGATTCGGCATGAGTCCCCAAATCCCAAGTACCTTCTATAGGGGCACAATTGAGAGTATCCTGACTGGCTGCATCACTGCCTGGTATGGGAACTGTACTTCTCTCAATCACAGGACTCTGCAGAGAGCGGTGCGGACAGCCCAGTGCATCTGTAAATGTGACCTTCCCACTATTTAGGACATTACAGACACAGGTGCGTAAAAAGGGTCCGAAGGATCACTGGGGACCCGAGTCACCCCAACCACAAACTGTTCCAGCTGCTACCATCCGGGAAACAGTACCACGGCATTAAAGTCAGGACCAACGGCTCCGGAACAGCTTCTTCCACCAAGCCATGAGACTTATTAATTCACGCTGATACAACTATATTTCTATTTATATTTCTATGCTATATTCACTGTGGTGTTGTACATACTACTTATTACAAATTACTATAAATTGCATATTGCATATTCAGACAGAGATGTAACATAAAAATTTTTACTCCTCAGGTATGTGAAGGATGTAAGAAATAAAGTCAATTCAATTCAATCTGGCAGCACCTGTGTGAATACTTGCCTTGTAAATCTTTAAACCTTCTGCCTCTCACCTTAAATCTATACCTTCTAGTCTATTGCAATTCCATCCTGGAGAAAAAAAGACTGACTATTTATCCTACCTATGCCTTTCATAATTTTATATACTTCTATCAGATTGCTTTCCAACTTCCAGAGAAAACAATCCACATTTGCCCAGTCACTCCTTCTAGCTACTCTCCAACCCAGGCAATATCCTGGTAAATCTCTTCTACGACCACTCCAAGTTCTCACATCTTTACTGTAATGAGGCAAGCAGAACTGTACAATGCCCCAGATGTGGCCTAAAAAAAGCTTTATGTAACTGCATCATGACTTGCCAACTTTTACACTTAACAGGTTGATCGATGAAGGCAAGTACACCAAAGTCCTTCTTTACCACCTTGTCACTTGTGTTACCACTTTTAGGGAACGCAAGATCCCTCTGTATATCATGCTCCTAAGGGTCCTGCCATAATAGTAAGGAAGGAAATGCAAAATATTTAGACAACTACTTGGTATGTTCTTCCATGAAGACAGGCACAAATAGTAGGAAAATTTCTAGAATCCTAATTAGTAACAGTTGTAGATAATGAGATTAATCAGGATCAGCATGAATTTATGAATGGAGGGCTATATTTGACTAATATGCTGAGGTTCTTTAAGGATGTGACTAATCAAATAGTCGATACAGCACGTTTGGTCACAAGATCTTTCAATAAGGTCACACACTAGAGGGTGTCAACAAAGTCAAAGCACATGGGTTGGGGGGGGCGGTGAAATATCCTGACATGGATTGAGATTAGGTTATTGGACAGAGAGCAAAACATCAGAATAAACAGGTCACTCTCAGGTTGTCAGGCTGTGACTGGCGGGGTAGTACAGGGATCACCCTTGGTCTATTCACAACCATTTATCAATGTGTCAAATTTATAAATTTACTGATGATACAGAACTAGACAGGATTGTGAGGAGGAAGAAGGAAAGCAGCTTGAGGGAAATGTACACAATAACATAGGAGATAATATGGAAGGAGTGAAGCTATCCACCTTGGAGCACAACACAGAACACCAGAATATTTTTAAATGGTGAAAGATTGGATACCACAAGTAACAGCATGGAGGTGAGAAGAAATCCACTGGCTTCCATGGGACAAATAGGAATAACAGCCAAGAGTGATGTCACCCAGAGCCATTGGAGTTGGATAATACATAATTGAAACAAAGGCTATTTTGGAGGAGGCTGGAGGTAAGATTATGTTTGTCACCTTCAAAAAGTTGCAAAGCTGTAAATTTAGGATCAAACCCAAGTTAATTCTTAAGTTGAACAATGTTAAACCATAGGATGATTTCAGTTATGACTTGCCCAGTCAGCCACTGATAATATATGATGGTTGGCTCAGATTTAATAGGCCGAAGGGTCTGTTTCTGGGCTAAATGACTGGATCACTGCACAAAGATAGAATTCTTTAATTTTATCTGTGTGTTATGACACATGGTTCCAATAACATCCAGATAGAAACATAGAAAATAGGTGCAGGAGTAGGCCATTCGGCCCTTCGAGCCTGCACCGCCATTCAGTATGATCATGGCTGATCATCCAACTCAGAACCCTGTACATGCTTTCTCTCCGTACCCCCGATCCTTTTAGCCACAAGGGCCATATCTAACTCCCTCTTAAATATAGCCAATGAACTGGCCTCAACTGTTTCATGTGGCAGAGAATTCCACAGATTCACCACTCTCTGTGTGAAGAAGTTTTTCCTCATCTTGGTCCTAAAAGGCTTCCCCTTTATCCTTAAACTGTGACCCCTCGTTCTGGACTTCCCCAACATCGGGAACAATCTTCCTGCATCTAGCCTGTCCAATCCCTTTAGAATTTTATACGTTTCAATAAGATCCCCCCGCCCCATCTTCTAAATTCCAGCGAGTATAAGCCTAGTCAATCCAGTCTTTCTTCATATGAAAGTCCAGCCATCCCAGGAATCAATCTGGTGAACCTTCTTTGTACTCCCTCTATAGCAAGAATGGCCTTCCTCAGATTAGGGGACCAAAACTGCACACAATACTCCAGGTGTGGTCTCACAACTGCAGTAGTACCTCCCTGCTCCTGTACTCGAATCCTCTTGCTATAAATGCCAACATACCATTCGCCCTTTTCACCGCCTGCTGTACCTGCATGCCCACTTTCAATGACTGGTGTATAATGACACCCAGGTCTCGTTGCACCTCCCCTTTTCCTAATCGGCCACCATTCAGATAATAATCTGTTTTCCTGTTTTGGCACCAAAGTGGATAACCTCATATTTATCTACATTAAATTGCATCTGAAATGAATTTGCCCACTCACCTAACCTATCCAAGTCACCCTGCATCCTCTTAGCATCCTCCTCACAGCTAACACTGCCACCCAGCTTCATGTCATCCGCAAACTTGGAGATGCTGCATTTAATTCCCTCGTCTAAATCATTAATATATATTGTAAACAACTGGGGTCCCAGCACTGAGTCTTGCGGTACCCCACTAGTCACTGCCTGCCATTCTGAAAAGATCCCATTTATTCCATTTTTTGCTTAATATCTGCCAACCAATTCTCTATCCACATCAATACCATACCCCCAATACCGTGTGCTTTAAGTTTGCACACTAATCTCCTGTGTGGGACCTTGTCAAAAGCCTTTTGAAAATCCAAATATACCACATCCACTGGTTCTCCCCTATCCACTCTACTAGTTACATCCTCAAAAAATTCTGTAAGATTTGTCAGACATGATTTTCCTTTCACAAATCCATGCTGACTTTGTTTGATGATTTCACCGCTTTCCAAATGTTATCACATCTTTGATAACTGACTCCAGCAGTTTCCCCACCACTGATGTCAGGCTAACCGGTCTATAATTCCCTGTTTTCTCTCTCCCTCCTTTTTTAAAAAGTGGGGTTACATTAGCCACCCTCCAATCCTCAGGAAATAATCCAGAATCTAAAGAGTTTTGAAAAATTATCACTAATGCATCCACTATTTCTTGGGCTACTTCCTTAAGCACTCTGGGATGTAGACCATCTGGCCCGGGGGATTTATCTGCCTTTAATCCCTTCAATTTACCTAACACCACTTCCCTACTAACATGTATTTCCCTCAGTTCCTCCATCTCACTAGACCCTTGGTCCCCTACTATTTCCGGAAGATTATTTATGTCCTCCATAGTGAAGACAGAACCAAAGTAGTTATTCAATTGGTCTGCCATGTCCTTGTTCCCCATGATCAATTCACTTGTTTCTGACTGTATTGATTTGTCTTAACCAATCTTTTTCTTTTCACATATCTATAAAAGCTTTTAGAGTCAGTTTTTATGTTCCCTGCCAGCTTTCTCCCATAATCTTTTTTCCCTTTCCTAATTAAGCCCTTTGTCCTCCTCCGCTGGACTCTGAATTTCTCCCAGTCCTCAGGTGTGCCGCTTTTTCATAAAATACATACTCTCTCAAAGTCATATCACTATAATCTGTTCCTAATAATTCTTATAGTAAAGAGTTCAAGCTATTCAGTTATTAAATTACTACTACACCCTATCCTCGTTATATGCCTCTTCAGACTATGCGGATTCACAGTTATGTGAGGAACCTATTTCTACCAACGTCTCGTTATATGCGTCCAAAACTCACAGTTATGCGAGGAGCACTGCCTTCCCGCCAATACAAGTCATGTGCGCACACCTCACAGTCTCACTGTTGGGACGAGAAGCACCGCTTTCCCGCCAATACAAGTCAGGTGTGCGCACCTCACAATCTCACTCCCGCCAGTCTCGCATTGGTTTTGGCAAGGCGTGGATGTGCGATCTTTAACTTCTGTTGGTTTTACCTACGGTGCAGTGAGGTCATGCTTGAAATATTTAACTATGCCTCCTAAGTGTCCAATGTCATGTCCTGGGCCATCAGCCGAGCGTCAGAGAACTTGCTTTAACACTTGAAAAAAAGTTGGAAATTATAAACAGTGCGGCATCAGCTGAAGGTAACACAGTTCTGGGACGCTACTGTCGGGAACAGAATCTTGCCTTTAAAGTTGTTTTGTTGCTTGACAATGCGTCAGCCCATCCTAAATATTTGGACAGCATTCATCCTAACAGTGTGTTTCCCAACGCCTAACACATCGCTGATTCAACCACTTGACTGATGTGACCCACATTCAAGGTGTACATTTTTTTTACCGCAAACTATCTCTCAGATGCTGCAAGCAACAGACGGTTTTGAAAATCCCGGGAGTTTACCAATAGTGAGGGAATGGTGGAAGTCAGAACACTTGGCACAAATGGCGATGGACATGGACTCAAGTTTAGAACGGAGTCAGCATTTCAGTCGTTCCTTGCCGTCAACCCTTCTTCCCTACAAGCAAATTTATGCTGAAAAACAAAATGTTGCCAAGCAAACAACCCTCACCACTTTATGCAAATCGCTGTAATCTTCTGCTGCCGGCAGTTCCAAGAGTTCTGTGAGTCTTCCTTCACCCCTTGCTGTGCTTGATATTATCCTGACGACCACAACCATCCACTTTATCCATGTAAAGCTGCCCAACACCACAACAACCACTCGTCTCCTAGAGCGAACATACCTGCCACTGTTGGTGAGTACTGTACACCAGAGGAGGTTAACTTTCTATGATTTATTACACTGAATATTACCTTAAAATGACTAAATATAATACAAATGTTGTCTTGTAGTACTGCTTTTGTGTCGTATTGGTATAAAAATGTTAATAAGTTACAGATAAAACATATGTAGGAAGCCCTCTGGAACGCATCCCTATTTTCTCCATTTAATTATTCACATTATGCGATTTCACATTATGCGTCAACTTCAAGGAACATATCCCTCACATATAACGAGGATAGGGTGTATCAGTAAACTGGAATTATCTATTGCTGCATTTACAAAATGGCTTTGTGCCACCTGGTGACTGGAAATAGATATTGCAGAAAAAAGTCAGTTCTCTTAAACCTCTGAGCAGCTGATTACAAAGATTACAAGTCAAATGACATTTTGCTCATATGCTTTAGAAGCTTAACTTTTTTCCTCAGGCCTATATCAACAATACCCAATGTTCTCTAGCTATGTACTCCCCTCCTATGCCTAATTCTCTCTTCGAAGGTCATTCTTCAAACCTTCCCACTTAATCCCTCCAGCATTCTCATGCTTCCATCAAAGCCCCCCCCCAGCTTTTCAGTATCTGAATTCTCCCTCAAAATCCATTCCTCCTGTAGCCCAACTCTCCAGTGATGTATTGTTACTCACTGAAACCTGAACTTCTAGTACTTTAACATACACAATTAAACCCATCTCTCTGGTGCTTTAATGCTCCATGATCATCATCTCCTCTGCTAGCTATAATTTTTTCAGACTATTTGTCAACTATTCAGCAGTTAATGAGCAAAATTTTCTCCTAATGAATCCTGAGAAGAAACTAAAGTGCTGTAAAACTCAGCAGATCAGAGGCAAAATGTGTAAATCAGCATTGCGGATGAAGACAGGAAGCTGATGCAGGATCTCAGTCCAAAATGTCAATTTACTTTACATATGCAGCTTGGCCTGCTGAATTCTTCCAGCACTTTGACTTGTTCCTGATTCTAGTCTGCTTTGTCTGAATAGTGGGAAAACCGAATACAGGTGTCCCCCCGCTTTTCGAACATTCGCTTTACAAAACCTCACTGTTACGAAAGACCTAGATTAGTACCCTGTTCTCGCTTTCAGAAGGTGTTTTCACTGTTATGAAAAAAAGCAGTGCGCATTAAAAAATTCAGTGCGTGAAAAAATCAGCGCGCAATAAGAGGCAGTGCGCGCCCCAAGCAGCCGCTTTCCCCCGGATTCGGAACAGCATTCTCGCCGGCATTGCTTAAACACATGCCTGAGAGCAGCCGTTAGCAAGATGAGTCCTATGGTATCGGAAAAGCTAAAAGAGCTCGTAAGGGTGTTACACTTAGCGTAAAACTAGACATAATTAAGCGTTTTGATCGTGGTGAACGAAGTAAGGACAAAGTGAGTTTGGCTTGTGGAAGCTGACGAAGATGATGTTGAAGAGGTTTTGGCATCCCATGACCAAGAACTGACAGATGAAGAGCTGATGCAATTGGAAGAAAAAAGGATAACAATCGAAACCGAATGAGTAATGATAAAGTGCGACTTTAATTTTGAAAGGGTACGTCGGTTTAGGGGATATTCGCAGGATGTTTGAGTCCTTACAAAGAACTGTATGATGGAAAAATGCGCGAGGCTCAGCAGTCAAGCAAGCTTTCCACATCAGTCACAGCAGACGACGAACCTTCGACATCGAGAAGGGCAGTCATAGGAGAAGATGAGCTGCCTGCTCTAATGGAAACAGACGACGAGATGACACCCCAGTGTCCCACCACCCCAACACCCAGGCCACGGCTTAACTGGATACTGATATATATCAGGGAGGATAGGGATATTTGCAAGTGGGATGGAGTGGGATTTGTGTAGGGATTCAAGCAGTAAACTTCTGGAAGAATCCAAGTTTACATGGGGGAATATAGGAAGCCAGCTAGAAATGCATTTGCATGGAGGAAAAGTTTCTATAGAGGTGAGCTCTTCCTGTTGTAAAGATTGATACCAAAGTTGCAAAGCATCTAGCTCAGGCTGAGGCAGGATGCCAAAGGAAGTAACGATTCGCGGAGAATGCAACGGTAGCCGGGAAGCACACAGCACATCTTTAAGAAAAAAGCCGAAATAAACATGCTAATTAATTAGGTGCTGCCGACACGTAGTTGTCGGCCCAGATCAGAGACGACGCAATCAACACTGATCTGGGCCGACAATTACGTACCGGGTGGCACCTAATTAATTAGCATGTTTGTTTCGACTTTTTTCTTAAAGATGTGCTGTGTGCCTCCTGGCTACTGCTGGACCCCTGCATGCTTCGCGGCAATGTATCGCTCGGCCGCCTGGAGGGTGGGGGCCACTGCACCACCCAAACTCCGACTCAGCCTAACACACCATCATCAGTGTACTCTGTGCTGTCTTCCCGACTCTACATTGTACATACATTATTTCTACTTTATATCGGCTGTGTATTTTTACGTGTTGTTTGGTGTGATTTGGCAGCCTCATAGCTTAAAGGTTACTGGAGAGCGCTTGCACCAAGTTTTTGCCAACAGCGCTTGCGTGAGATTTTCTGCCGACGGCGCTTGTATGAGATTTTGCTATGGAGAACAGTTCAGTAATGATTGTGGAAAAGTATTTCTACGTTATATAGGCTGTGTATTTATATCATTCCTGCTTTTACTATATGTTACTGTTATTTTAGGCTTTATGTGTTATTTGGCATGATTTGGTAGGTTATTTTTCGGTCTGCAAATGCTCACAAAATTTTCCCCTATGAATTAATGGTAATTGCTTCTTCGCTTTACGACATTTCGGCTTACAAACCGTTTCATAGGAACGCTCTACCTTCGGATGGCGGGGGAAACCTGTAGTATACTTTAACAAGTAGGTGACTTGGGCACTGACTTCCTTTGGCATCCTGCCTCAGCCTGAGCTAGATGCTTTGCAACTTTGGTATCAATCTTTACAACAGGAAGAGCTCACCTCTATAGAAACTTTTCCTCCATGCAAATGCATTTCTAGCTGGCTTCCTA
This sequence comes from Mobula birostris, assembly GCF_030028105.1. Taxonomy (NCBI): domain Eukaryota; kingdom Metazoa; phylum Chordata; class Chondrichthyes; order Myliobatiformes; family Myliobatidae; genus Mobula; species Mobula birostris. The sequence continues at coordinate 59,362,688 of NC_092394.1, forward strand.
TATTCCCCCATGTAAACTTGGATTCTTCCAGAAGTTTACTGCTTGAATCCCTACACAAATCCCACTCCATCCCACTTGCAAATATCCCTATCCTCCCTGATATATATCAGTATCCAGTTAAGCCGACAACAATTAAAAATGTTTTTGAATTGCTCCATAGCCTCATCCCTCCCAACTCACACAACTACAACTCCGAAAAATATGTAGGCTCTGCCAATTCTGACCTGCAGTTAATACTTAAATAAATCTGCTGTTAGCAGCTGATGACATGGCTACCAAAGCCCTAACATCTGGAATTCTCACTACCTCTCTACCATTCTTTAAAATTTTCCTTACAACCCAGTTTTTCATCAGACTGGTTCATCATTCTTGACTAACTCATATCAATTGCTAACAGCTGATCAACTATCATGTTCCACAACCAAAGGAATCAACCTTGTTGTGGGTGCTGTTGCAAAGCAAAGTGTACAACTTCAACCCGTAAGTGCACCACCAGGACCACTAGTACCCCCAGGGTCAAATCTCATGTGAACTTTCATTATAAATACCATTACATCCGTGATCAAGGATATTTTTGGCTGAGTGAGTATTTTGATTCATGCTGAAAGTATTTTGATTTACGCTACAGCACCAGATATGACACAACCATCATTTGATGTATAGAAGGACGTTGGTGACAGGGTCAGAGCTCTCTGGAAGTGAGACAAGTTGATAGGATTGTAAACAAGACATATAGCATGCTTGCTTTTATTACTGACTTCAAGAGTCAGGAATTCATGTTGCAGATTTATAAAACTACATTTAGGCCACATCTGGAGTATTGCATTCAATTCTGATCACCCCATTATAGGAAGCATGCAGACTTTTACCGGACTGTCTGTCGGTCAGTGAGGTTAAAAGACCTGTTGAAATTTTTTAAGATTACGAGAGGCATAGATAATCTTTTTCCCCAGAGTTGTCTCTGAATGTGAGCAAAACAAAAGAGATGATTGTTGACTTCAGGAGAGCACGGAGCGACCACTCTCCACTGAACATTGACAGCTCCTCCGTTGAGATCGTTAAGAGCACCAAATTTCTTGGTGTTCACCTGGCGGAGAATCTCACCTGGTCCCTCAACACCAGCTCCAGAGCAAAGAAAGCCCAGCAGCGTCTCTACTTTCTGCGAAGGCTGTGAAAAGTCCATCTCCCACCCCCCATCCTCAACACATTCTACAGAGGTTGTATTGAGAGCATCCTGAGCAGCTGCATCACTGCCTGGTTCGGGAATTGTACTGTCTCGGATTACAAGACCCTGCAGCGGATAGTGAGGTCAGCTGAGAAGATCATCGGGGTCTCTCTTCCCGCCATTACAGACATTTACACTACACACTGCACGCGTAAAGCCAACAGCATTGTGAAGGACCCCACACACTCCTCATACAAACTCTTCTCCCTCCTGCCATCTGGCAAAAGGTACCGAAACATTTGGGCTCTCACGATCAGACTGTGTAACAGTTTCTTCCCCCAAGCCATCAGACTCCTTAATACCCAGAGACTAGACTGACATCTACATCATTTATTATTATATTGTAATTTGTCCTCTACTGTGTCTATTGTCTTGTTTATTATTTATTGTACTGCCCTGCACTGTTTTGTGCACTTTATGTAGTCTTATGTAGGTCTGTAGTCTAGTGTAGTTTTTGTGTTGTCTTACGTAGTCTAGTGTAGCCTTGTGTTGTCTCACTTAGTCTAGTGTAGTTTTGTGTTGTTTCATGTAGCACCATGGTCCTGGAGGGACATTGTTTCATTTTTACTGTGTACTGTACCAGCAGTTTATGGTCAAAATGACAATAAAAAGCGACTTGACTTGATTTGAAATGTCCAATACTCAAGAACATGCATTTAAGGTGGGTGGTATATCCAAAGGAATTCAAAGGAGACGTGTGGGGCAAGAACTTTTTTTTTACAGATAGGTGGTGGGTCACCTGGAATACACTGCCAGGGGCTGCTAGTGGAGGCAAATAGGATACAGGCATTTAAGAGGCTCTGAGATAGGTACATGAATGTTCAATGAATGGAGAAATATGGACATTGTGTAGGCATAAGTGATTAATTTAGTTAGGCATTTAATTACTAGCTTGATCAGTGGGCTAAAGAGCCTGCTGTATGCTGTTCATAAAAGAATTCGAGGCACATTGGTACGTCACTCTTACAAATTTCTACAGCTGTACAGTGGACAGCATTGTGATTGGATGATTGGAGGCACCAATGCACATGATCACTAGAGTCTGCAGACTCACTCAGCTCCATCACAGGCAAAGCACCCTCTACCACCAAGGACATCTTTGAGAGGTGGTGCCTCAAGAAGCAGCATCCATCATTAAGGACCCTCAGAATCCAGGACGTGCCCTCTCCTCGTTACTACCATTAAGGAGGAGGTACAGGAGCCTAAAGACCTACACACTACTTTTTAGAAGCAGCGCCTTTCTATCTACCAGACCAGACTTGAACAGACCATAAACCCATGAACACTATCTCATTATTCCTTTTTCCTGCAGTATTTAGTTCTCTAATTTATAAATTTTTGTGTCTTTATACTACAGTGCTACCACAAACCAATAAATTTCATGTCATATGTCCGGGATAATAAATCTGAATCTGATTTTATGCTCTACACAACCAAATACGGATTCAGTTAAAGGGATGGAGAGATGAGAACTGGAGTGCCAAGGTAGAGAGTGGAGTGATCGTGGGGAAAGATTGCTAAGCCTACATACAAAGATAGGAATCGAATGGTGGAAATAATGTTCTAAGTTGCATCTATTTCAATACAACAGATATTGCAGGTCAGACACTTGAGCTTAGAGGATGCATCAGCACATGGAATTATGACATCGTAAGACTTGGTTGCAGGAGGGGCAGAACTGGCAGCTCATTGCTCTGGGTTTCTGTTGTTGTAGACATAATAGACATAATTTTTTTTAGCATGTCGCACCAGACAGTCAGCTGGTCTTGTCTGGCGCGTGGTGTCAGGATTGGTCTCCTTTCAGATTAACCGGGTCACGATTTGAACACTCCTGACTCGACCCTATTTTTTTACGAGGCCGAGTGGCTAGCTTGATGCTCAACCCGGCACAGATGGAAAGCATGCTCGGGGGTGGATCGACTTGGATTCGAACTCAGGAGTCTTCGCTCCAGAGTCCGGCACTGATCCCATTGCACCACCGGACGGTAGTAGACATGATAGAGCAGGGGGTTAAAGAGGGAGGGGTGCCAATACTAAAAATGTCATAGCAGTGTTCAGATAGTATAGAGTGGAGGGCTCATCTACTGAGGCTATATGGGTGGAACAGAGAATTAAGAAAGGGATAACCACGTTAAATGGAATCATATTATAGAGCACACAATATAGAGGAGCAAATCTGTAGACAGATAGCAGAAAGTTGCAAGAAAAAACACAATGCGGCAGACTTTAACACCATAAATCAGCTAGTTGCTTTGTTTGTGTCTCCCCTCTCACTGTGAAAGAATGACACCTCTTTTTCCCTTTATTAGGGAGGAAGAAAGCATGTGGTATGTCAAATTGTCAGGTAAGTGATTAGTTTTTGATGTACTGCAGATCATAGATCATTGATGTTCTAACATTTTTACTGTCACTCATTTTTTGGGGCACTCTTTTGTTTTCATAGAAACATAGAAAACCTACAGCACAATACAGGCTCTTTGGCCCACAAAGTTGTGCCGAACATGTCCCTACCTTAGAAATTACTAGAATTACCCATAGCCCTCTATTTTTCTAGGCTCCATATACCTATCTAAAAGTCTCTTAAAAGACCCTATCGTATCCGCCTCCACCACTGTTGCCAGCAGCCCTTTCCACGCACTCATCACTCTCTGAGTACAAAAACTTACCCTTGACATCTCCTCTGTACCTACTCCCAAGCACCTTAAACCTATACCCTCTTGTGGCAGCCATTTCAGCCCCGGGAAAAAGCCTTTGACTATCCACACGATCAATGCCTCTCATCATCTTACACACTTCTTTTGTTGATATTGTATACATTCTCTGATATTAAATGGAAATATTGAAAAAATAAAGTTGTGTGATAATAGGTGATTTTAACTTTCCACATATCGACATGGTCACTTTGGCCTATTTTATGACACCTCTGATCACCAGCAACCAGTGAGGACCTTGAGTGGTTGATCAGGATATCAAATTCTGACAGGTGTCAGATGTCTTTAAAGATGGTCCTCAACTTTGCCATGACCTTAAATGGAAACTGATGTGTATAAGTGTGCCTTTTTAGATTAACATATAGCCCACATTGAAACATGAAGGCTAGGGTAAAGCCAGATTATATCTTGTTAGCTGTGTATCTTAGAAATGTGCAATGATATTAACAACCAACAAGATAATGGCCGTAAATCAGCCATTTCTACAATTATGTGAGTTTTCATGCAGGTGGTTATAGCTTTTACTCCACTGATTGCCAGTGAGGCCATTCCATTTGTAGGACATAAGTAGATCCAGCAGGTCTGAGATCCAGGGAATTTCTCATATGCTTATGGATTTGGTGATAAGGTATTGTGATTTGTCTCATTTCTGGTGTAAAGTCCATAGGGTTTGGTTTCATGTATCTAATATATTCTATTCCTAGCTGGCAGACTTCTTTCTGGATTAAGGTAGGTCATTAAGCTTCTGGGGTAAATTAATAGTCCATTACCTGTATCTGACAAGCAGCCATCAGCACATCCTGCACATTGTCCAGGTTCAGCTCTATGGTAGAAGTGTAAATAAAGTCCAAGATTTTGCACATGACCACGTAGGATATGTCATGTAAAAATATCTCCTTCTCCTGCATCTCCCGCAGCCCACCAGCAAACATTCCCCTGCAAACAAGAAAACACTGATCAAATTTAACTCTCATTTGAAATTATTGGCCAGAAATTTAATGAAGACCGTCCCAAAAAAGTCCATAGTACAAGAGTCTCACATATAACTCAAGTGACAATGACTATAATAATATGTCACTCTGCCCTGGACTACAGCAGCTTTGAGTTGATAGCCTAAAAAGTTAAGCAGGATTAGACGTTCCAAGGAAGAAACAGATTATAATTCAGCATTCATGTGCATCACTACACATTCACCCAAAAAGGATAGCAGTCACTATATCAAAACCAGCCATAAGAGCATCCACAATCTGTTAGGTTAGAAGGCACTGGTTTCTAATCTTCAAACAGTATCACTATACTGTAGGCTTGATCTGAGGATCTAATGGATGAATCAGTGGAATCAGGATTTAAAGAATTATCAGCATAACAAGGGTTAAACTAACATGTAGGAAATACATTCCTGACCTAGCCCTCATGAATTTACTCATTGGTAATGAATCCATCTGCATCTTTTTATAGGAGTGACCACAAAATCTTTAAAAGTCTTCATATGAAGGATAAGACATGAGAACTGTTAGCAATCTAAAAAGATCCAGGAGCTCATATTGACCATCTATGCCTTCTACAACAGCAGAAGTAGAGTCTATCTTAGCCTTTAATCTCATGGTCTGCATATCCCACACCCTGATTACTTTCACGATTAACCTTGATTCGGTGTCAAGAGAACTCAAAACCCACACCTCAAAAGGAAGACTCAAACTACCATGGCTACAAGATGGAACTACATTTATGCCACAGTGGAAGCAGCATACCATGAACACAACTAAGCAACTCCACAACCAACATATTGGAACAAAACTTATTAGCCTTAATCACATCTGGTCATGAATAACAAAATGGCTGATATTAGGAGGCAGCTTCAAATACCTCCATAAAAAATAACATTTGGAGTCCAACTGAGCAATAAATAAGGCTGAATAATTTGCAATCACCTTAAATTGTAAGCACCTGGGTCCCTAACTTCATGTCATTCTTCAGCCAATTTTGATTCATTCTACACAACATCACAAAACAACTGAGTAAACAAAATACAGCAAAAATTGTGGGTCAAATTACAGTGCTGAAGCTTTGTGGTCTAGAATTTGCAACACTTCTACCCGAACTATTTCTGAGCAAGCACACAGTGACATCTCCCTGACCATGTGGAAAATAGACCAACATGCAGCACAAATAGTTCCAACATAAGATATACGATTAAAGACGTTGCCAATAATAAAACATAACCTAGTAATACAAAGAACTGGCATCAAAGGGTCCTATTAAGAGTAAAGTTAATGGGAATTCTGGAAGCAGAAAGGAAAATAGTTTTGTTGGGGGAGAAGGGGCAATTATCCTAAAGATATTCAATGATCTTCTTCCTTCAAAGGTCCAAGGAGTGGGGAAGTGTTTACATTTAGACAGTTTATTCACAACTCCTCAGATAATGAAGCAAGTACATCATTTAGGCATAGGGCAGAAGTTTCAAGCAACACTTGAGTCATAAAGTGACAGGCAATGATTATTTTCAGCCAAGAACCTTAAACATATTTCCCTTCAAATGCCCCACTATTATTAACTATAAACCCAACTGAAGTCATATAAATAGTGTGGAAACAGGAACAGATTGGAGGCTGAATATCCTGTGACAAGAGTCCTCTAAAGGGTTCACCATCTACTAAAGTAGCCAGAAGTTGATAAAATACATGCCTGGACGAGAACAGCTCCGACAAAATTCAAGAAGATTGATGTTATATGGCAAAGTAGACTGCTTGATCAGAATTATATTCACCATCTTTAAGTTCAAAAGCTGTGAGGTAATGTTGCAGTTCTATAAAACCCCGGTTAGACCACATTTGGGGCTATTCTGTTCAGTTCTGTTCACCTCATTATAGGAAGGATGTGGAAGCTTTAGAGAGAGTACAGAGGAGGATGTTGTCTGGATTAGAGAACAGGTCTTTACAAGATAGGTTGAGCAAGCTAGGGCTTTTCTCTTTGGAGCAAAGGAGGGTAAGAGACAACTTGACAGAAATGTACAAGATGTTAAGAGGCATCAAGTGCAGAGCCAGAGACTTTCTCCCATGGAGGAAATGGCTAATACAAGGAGGCATAATTTTAAACTGATTGAAAGAAGTATAGAGAGAGTAACAGAGCTCTGCGCTTTTTTTTATACTGGGTGGTGAATGCATGGAACACCCTGCCAGTGGTAGTGGTGAAGGCAGATAAATTAGGGACATTTAAGAAACTCTTAGACACATGGACAATAGAAAGATGACAGGCTATATAGGAAGGAGGGTTAGATTGATCTTAGAGTAGGTTAAAAGATTGGCACAACATCATGAGCTGAAGGGCCTGTACAAGGCCGTAGTCACCATGTTCTACTTATTTCCTTTATTAGTATATTCCACGTTTTTTTAAAAAAAGCATGGTAGTAACTTTCTAGGAATTGTCAGTTGGGAAAAAGCCGGTTGTAATTCTCCGTTGTGTAATTTAGTGGTGAATTACTGTTGCATTTTTTTAGACAGTGCACAGGACTCAAAATGTGAAGAAAATTGCAGGGGTGGGGTGTGGTAGCTACACAAAATGAAGGCATACTGTCCCCAACCTGAATGGGTTTCCTTTACTTCAGTGAGCAGCTACCATTGGGAACTGTGAAGATAGCACCTTAGCATAGAAATTACCAGAGGAGTATGAAAAAGATGAAAAGTGCAAAATACCATGAAGGATAAATATCTCTCCAGTAACATTTCATAGAAACATAGAAAACCCACAGCACAATACAGGCCCTTCGGCCCACAATGCTGTGCCAAACATGTACTTACTTCAGAAATTACCTAGGGTTACCAATAGCCCACTATTTTTCTAAGCTCCATGTACCTATTTAAGAATCTCTTAAAAGGCTCTAACATATCCGCCTCCACCACTGTTGCCAGCAGCCCATTCCATGCATTCACCACCCACTACGTAAAAAAACTTACCCCGACATCTCCTCTGTACCAACTTCCAAGAACCTTAAAACTGTGCCCTCTTGTGTTAGCCATTTCAGCCCTGAGGAAAAAGCCTCTGACTATCCACACGATCAATGCCGCTCATCAACTTACACACCTTTATCAGGTCACCTCTCATCCTCCACTGGTCCAAGGAGAAAAGGCTGAGTTTACTTAACTCATTCTCATAAGGCATGCTCTCCAATCCAAGCAACATCCTTGTAAATCTCCTCTGCACCCTTTCTATAGGTTCCACATCCTTCCTGTAGTGAGGTGACCAGAACTGAGTGCAGTACTCCAAGTGGGGTCTGACCAGGGTCCTATAAAGCTGTAACATTACCTCTCGGCTCCTAAACTCAGTCCCACGGTTAATGAAGGCCAATGCACTGTATGCCTTCTTAACCACAGAGTCGACCTGCACAGCAGCTCTGACCCCAAGATCCCTGATTCTCTACACTACCAAGAGTCTTACCATTAATACCATATTCTGCCATCATATTTCACCTACCAAAATGAATAACCTCCCACTTATCTGGGTTGAACTCCATATGCCACTTCTCAGCCCAGTTTTGCATCCTATCAATGTCCCACTGTAATCTTTGACAGCCCTCCACACTATCCACAACACACCCAACCATTGTGTCATCAGCAAATTTACTAACCCATCCCTCCACTTCCTCATCCAGGTCATTTATAAAAGTCATGAAGAGAAGGAGTCTCAGAACAGATCCCTGAGGCATACCAACCTCAATGTAGAATATGACCCATCTACAACCACTCTTTGCCTTCTGTGAACAAGCCAGTTCTGGATCCACAAAGCAAGGTCTCCTTGCATCCCATGCCTCCCTACTTTCTCAATAAGCCTTGCATGAGGTACCTTATCAAATGCCTTGCTGAAATCCATATACATCTACTGCTCTACCTTCATCAATGTCATCCTCAAAAACTTCAATCAGGTTCATAAGGCAAGACCTACCTTTGACAAAGCCATTCTGACTATTCCTAATCATATTATGCCTCTCCAAATGTTCATAAATCCTGACTCTCAGGATCCTTTCCATCAATTTACTAACCACTGAAGTAAGACTCACTGGTCCTTAATTTCCTGGGCTATCTCTACTCCCTTTCTTGAATAAGGGAACATCTGCAACCTTCCAATCCTACATAACCTCTCCTGTCCCCATTGATGATGCAAAGATCATTGCCAGAGGCTCAGCAATCTCCTCCCCCGCCTCCCACAGTAGTCTGGGGTACATCTCATCCGGTCCTGGAGATTTATCCAACTTGATGTTTTCCAAAAGCTCCAGCACATCCTCTTTGTTAATGTCTATATGCTCAAGCTTTTCAATCCGCTCTAAGTCATCCCTACAATCGCCAAGGTCCTCTTCCATAGTGAATACTGAAGCAAAGTATTCATTAAGTATCTCTGCTATCTCCTCCGGTTCCATACATACTTTTCCACTGTCACATTTGATTGGTCCTATTCTCTCACGTCTTAAACTCTTGCTCTTCGCATACTTGTACAGTGCCTTGGGGTTTTCCTTAATCTTGCTCGCCAAGGCCTTCTCATGGCCCTTTCTGGCTCTCTTAATTTCATTCTTAAGCTCCTTCTTCCTAGCTTTATAATCTGTTAGATCTCTATCATTACCTAGTTTTTTGAACCTTGCATAAGCTTTCCTTTTCTTTTTGACCAGGTTTACAACAGCCTTTGTACACCACGGTTCCTGTACCCTACCATCCTTTCCGTCTCACTGGAATGGACCTATGCAGAACTCCATACAAATATCCCCTGAACATCTGCCACATTTCTGCCGTACATTTCCCTGAAAACATCTATTCCCAATTTATGCTTCCAAGTTCTTGCTTGATAGCTTCATATTTCCCCTTAATCCAATTAAACACTTTCAATGCACAATAGACAATAGGTGCAGGAGTAGGTCATTCGGCCCTTCGAGCCAGCACCACCTGATCATGGCTGATCATCCACAATCAGTACCCTGTTCCTGCCTTATCCCCATAACCTTTGATTCCGCTATCTTTAAGAGCTCTATCCATCTCTTTCTTGAAAGCATCCAGAGACTTGGCCTCCACTGTCTTCTGGGGCACAGCATTCCACATATCCACCACTCTCTGGGTGAAAAAGTTTTTCCTCAACTCCGTTCTAAATGGCCTACTCCTTATTCTTAAACTGTGGCCTCTGGTTCTGGACTCACCCATCAGCGGGAACATGCTTCCTGCCTCCAGCATGTCCAATCCCTTAATAATCTTATATGTTTCAATCAGATCCCCTCTCATCCTTCTAAATTCCAGTGTATACAAGCCCAGTGGCTCCAATCTCTCAACATATGACAGTCCCGCCATCCCGGGAATTAACCTTGTGAACCTACGCTGCACTCCCTCAATAGCAAGAATGTCCCTCCTCAAATTTGGAGACCAAAACTACACACAATACTCCAGGTGTGGTCTCATCAGGGCCTTGCACAACTGCAGAAGGACCTCTTTGCTCCTATACTCAACTCCCCTTGTTATGAAGGCCAGCATGCCATTAGCTTTCTTCACTGCCTGCTGTACCTGCATGCTTGCTTTCAGTGACTGATGTACAAGAATACCTAGATCTCGTTGTATTTCCCCTTTTCCAAACTTGACTCCATTTAGGTAATAATCTGCCTTCCTGTTCTTACCACCAAAGTGGATAACCTCACATTTATCCACATTAAACTGCATCTGCCATGCATCCGCCCACTCACCCAGCCTGTCCAAGTCACCCTGCATTCTCATAACATCCTCCTCACATTTCACACTGCCACCCAGCTTTGTGTCATCTGAAAATTTGCTAATGTTACTTTTAATCCCTTCATCTAAATCATTAATGTATATTGTAAACAGCTGCGGTCCCAGCACTGAACCCTGTGGTACCCCACTGGTCACCACCTGCCATTCTGAAAGGGACCCATTAATCGCTACTCTTTGTTTCCTGACAGCCAGCCAATTTTAAATCCATGTCAGTACTCTGCCCCCAATACCATGTGCCCTAATTTTGCCCACTAATCTCCTATGTGGGACTTTATCAAAGGCTTTTGAAATTCCAGGTACACTACATCCACTGGCTCTCCCTTGTCCATTTTCATAGTTACATCCTCAAAAAATTCCAGAAGATTAGTCAAGCACGATTTCCCCTTCGTAAATCCATGCTGACTCGGACCTATCCTGTTACTGCTGTAATGTGCCGTAATTTCATCTTTTATAATTGACTCCAGCATCTTTCCCACCACTGACATCAGGCCAACCAGTCTATAATTCCCTGTGTTCTCTTTCCCTCCTTTCTTGAAAAGTGGGACAACATTAGCCACCCTACAATCCATAGGAACTGATCCTGAATCTATAGAACATTGGAAAATGATTACCAATGTATCCACGATTTCTAAAGCCACCTTCTTAAGTACCCTGGGATGCAGACCATCAGGTCCCGGGGACTTATCAGCCTTCAGACCCAATAGTCTATCCAACACCATTTCCTGCCTAATATAAATTTCCTTCAGTTCATCCATTACCCTAGGTCCTTTGGCCACTATTGTATCTGGGAGATTGTTTGTGTCTTCCATAGTGAAGACAGATCCAAAGTACCTGTTCAACTCATCTGCCATTTCTTTGTTCCCCATAATAAATTCACCCGTTTCTGTCTTCAAGGGCCCAATTTTGGTGGTAACTATTTTTTCCTTTTCACATACCTAAAGAAGCTTTTACTATCCTCCTTTATATCCTTGTCTAGTTTGCCTTCGTACCTCATTTTTTCTCCGCGTATTGCCTATCTGTTGCTCTTTAAAAGTTCCCCAATCCTCTGGCGTCCCACTCATCTTTGCTATGTTATACTACTCTTTTATTTTTATACTGTCCTTTACTTCCCTTGTCAGCCACAGCCTCCCCTTACTTCCCTTGGGATCTTTCTTCCTCTTTGGAATGAACTGATCCTGCACCTTCTGCATTATTCCCAGAAAAACCTGCCACTGTTGTTCCACTGTCACTCCTGCTAGGGTATTGTTCCATTGAACTTTCGCCAGCTACTCCCTCATAGCTCCATAGTTCCCTTTGTTCAACTGTAATACTGACACTTCCGATTTTCCCTTCTCTCTCTCAATTTGTAGATTAAAACTTATCATATTATGGTCACTACCTCCTAATGGCTCCTATATCTCGAGGTCCCTGATCAAATCCGGTTCATGGTTCTCTTCCTATCTCTCTCCAATGCTATGGTAAAGGAGATAGAATTGTGATCACTATCTCCAAAATGCTCTCCCACTGAGAGACCTGTCACCTGACCAGGTTCATTTCCCAATACCAGATCAAGTACAGCCTCTCCTCTTGTAGGCTGATCTACATATTGTGTCAGGAAACCTTCCTGAACACACCTAACAAACTTCATCCCATCATAACCCCTCGTTCTAGGAAGATGCCAATCAATATTTAGGAAGTTAAAACCTCCCACAACCCTGATATTATTACACCTTTCCAGAATTTGTTATTGACCCCTTCCTGTTTCTAACTTCCACCCACAGAGACTCTGTAGACAATTACTCCATGACTTCCTCCTTTATGGCAGCTGTTACACTATCTTGATCAGCAGTGCCACACCGCACTTCTTTTGCCTCCCTCCCTGTCCTTTCTGAAACATCTAAAGCCTGGTACTCTAAGTAACCATTCATGCCCCTGAGCCATCCAAGTCTCTGTAATGGCCACAGCATCATAGCTCCAAGTACTGATCCACGCTCCAAGCTCATTCACTTTGTTCATAATGCTTCTCGTATTAAAATAGACACATCTCAAACCATTGGTCCGAGCACATCCCTTCTCTGTCGACTGCCTGTTACCCTTCTCGCACTGTCTCCAAGCTTTCTCTATTTGGGAGCCAACAGCCAGTTCCTCCGTCTCTTCAGTTCAGTTCCCACTCCCCAGCAATTCTAGTTTAAACTTTCCCCAATAGCCTTAGCAAACCTCCCTGCCAGGATATTGGTCCCCCTCGGATTCAAGTGTAACCCGTCCTTTTTGTACAGGTCACGCCTGCTCCAAAAGAGATCCCAGTGATCCAGAAATCTGAATCCCTGCCCCCTGCTCCAATCCCTCAGCTACGCATTTATCCTCCACCTCACTCTATTCCTATACTCACTGTCACATGGCACAGAGCAGTAATCCCGAGATTACTAGCTTTGAGGTCCTGCTTCTCAACTTCCTTTCTAACTCCCTGTAGTCTGGTTTTAGGACCTCCTCCCTTTCCCTACAGGGTCAGACTCTGTGCCAAAGCCTTGGCCACAGTTGGTTCCCCCAGCTAGGTTGTCCTCCCCAACAGTACTCAAACAGGAGTACTTATTGTTAAGAGCAACAGCCATTGGGGTACTCTCCAGTATCTGATCCTTGCCCTTCCCTCTCCTGACTGTTTCCCACTTATCTGTATCCCGAGGCCCCAGTGTGACTACTTGCTTATGGCTCCTCTCTATCACCGCCTTACTTTCCCTGACCAGATGAAAGTCATCGAGCTGCAGCTCCAGTTCCCTAACGTGGTCCCTAAGGAACTGCAGCTCGACATACCTGACCCAGCTGTGGCCCTCCAGGAGGCTGTGACTCTTCAGGACTTCCCACATCTGACACCCAGTACAGAACACTGGCCTCACAGACATACCTTCTGTTTCTATTCTTCACAGGTAACCTACCTCGCCTCGACCCGTTATTGCCGAAGCCCCGTCGAGTCAAAGCCCTCCTAATCTGCCTCTACTTTACGCCCACTCTATAAAGCTGTCTTTTTATACTCTTCCTGCCATTCTAACTCGCTGATGTCCACACACCTGCACAGTCATTCCTCGATCAAACCGCCAAAGAAAAAATGATCGCCTTTTATGCTCTTCCTGCCAGTCTAACTCGCTATTTCATTTAGCTACTGGGCACTTCTGATTTAAGATGGTGCCTCTGAAGTCGGGCAACAGCTTACTGGCAAATCAAAAGGCAAGAAATTCCACTAAAACATTACTAATAACACTTTTTTTGAGGTACATTGTGGTAAACTATCACCACAAACAATGCAGAGGTGAGCAAAATGAAGGTGACTCAAGGGATGAGCTGTTCTGGTGCGTTACATGTTCAAGACGATTTCGGAGATGGAGATGGTGTCAGAGTCGGGGATGGACTGCAGCGAGCGACCCAGAGAGGAGTCAGAGGAGGTTCAGTACCTGTCCACCTAAACCAGGAGCTAGGTTGGCTCAGCGCTGAACCGATTTGTTAAGGTCAAGGACGGCTCTCGGCTGGGCGGCAAGGTCTAGGCCCAGAGCAGGACATTCAATGAGGGACAGGACCCAGTATTTGGATGATTTAAATGCCAGCCCAGATAGACTGGAAAGGCAAGATGTTGGGACCAGAGGCAAGGGTCGGGCTGATTCCATTCTCTCTTCTGTGATATTCACTCCTCTGTCTGTGGCACTGAGGCTGTGAGGCTGTGAGGCTGCTCTGGCTGCTATGAACTTTCTGTCTGCGAGCTTCATGACAATTTGCCTTAAAATGAGGCTTTGGGCCTATTCTAGCTGCTCCAGGATTTGTGTCTATGGACTCAACTTGGTTCGGAATGCTGTTGCTTGCTTTTATTGTTTGCATGATTTTTGGTTTTTTCCCCTCTTTCTTTGTGCTTTGGGTGTTGGTCTATTTTGCTAAATTGGTTCTTCTGGAACATCTCTGCAAGAATAAGACTAGGGGCTGGCACTACCCAACTTTATTTTTTATCATTGGGCTGCTAACATTAGCCATATAGCATACTGGATAGATGATACAGTTGTACTTCCTGGATGGTTAGAGATGGAGCATGAGGATATTCCAGGGGGGCAATCATTATGTTCCCTATTCGGTTAAATAAAGCCAGTTATAGAGGCAATCCCATTATCCATAGCACCATACAGATGTGGAGACAAATGGGGAAGCATTTGAAACTCAGAACATTATCTTTTCTTGTACCTATATCAGCGAACCTCTTTTATCTCCTCATGTATAGATGGGGCCTTTGATGCATGGTGAGAATTAGGGATATGCAGCGTTGGAGACTAATACATACAAGGGAATTTTGCGTCATTTCGGCAGCTCCAGGACAAATTCGGATTGCAAAAGAGTTATTTTTTCAGGTATCTCCAGCTAAGACACTATAAAAGATCACATCTTTCTCGTTTTGAGATGGCAGAACCTGTTAAATTAGATAATCATTTAAGATCATGTTTAGAGACAGAACACATCATTGCTTATCTGTATGATGCCATACAAAACAAGTGTCATACAACAATGGATAATATTAAAAAAAGCGTGGGAAAAGGAGTTGGGTACAGAGAAAGAGGAGGTTATATGGAATGAGGCTTTGGAGTATGTTAACTCCTGTTCCATCAATGTCAGGCATTGTTTCATACAATTTAAAATCCTACATAGACTACATTACTCAAAAGTAAGGATTCATAAAATATGCCCCCAATGTGTGAGAAATGCAAGTTCTCGGAGGCAAATTTGTTACATAGTTATCCTTTATGCCCCAGGATACAAGAGTATTGGAAGCAAATATTTGAGGTCCTATCGAAGGTACTGGAGGTTCAGATAATACCAGACCCCACTTTAATAATTTTTGGAACTTCTGCGAGGTCAAATAAATTCCAGGCTACCCAGCAACAACTCCCGACCTATGGCATACTTAATGAAGGGAAACTCATACTGATGTTCTGGAAAAAGGAGGAAACTCCATCACTCAGACAATGGCTGGCTGCGTTAATGGATACTCTGCATCTGGAGAGGATAAGATACGTTATCAAGGACTGACTCAAGGAATTAAAAATTTGGCAACCATTACTGTTGTATTTAGAAGAGACCGACAGCTGAACTAAGTGTGGGGGGCGGTGGGACCTAAACAGCACATATGGGAGGGGTGAGGGGAAGGGAGGGCTGAGAAGGGGAAAGGAGACGGGGTGGTAGGGTTTCCTTTGCTTTTTGCTTGTTTACTATACATACATTCATTTCACTTTAATTATGTTGTTATAAGAAAGAAAAGAAAAAAGAAGCATTGTACTTTAGGACATTGTCGGTTGTGGTTAAGCTGATGTTGCTTCACAATAAAAACACCTAAAAGAAAGAAATTGGTTCCTCTGGGTTTCTTGCTTCATGATTACCTTTAAGCAGACAAATCTCAAGGTTATATAATTTATACATACTTTGATTATAAATGTACATTGAATCCTTGAATTTGAAAATGCTGAGTTTGATCAGGAGTTCCCAACCTATTTTATACCACGGACCAATACCATTAAACAAGGAGTCCACGGTTGCCAGACTGGGGACTCCTGAGCTAGATAAACATTTCCCAGTTATTAAGAGAAGCAAGTGAGGAAATAACAGTCTTTGGTGACATCTTTTCCAATATCCCTGGCTACAAGTACACAGGACCACCACATTGAATCACTGTTGAAAAGAAAGAAAGGTTTAGACCAATTAATTAATCAATCAGTCCATCTTGTGTGGAGGATAGATTACTGGAAAGTAATTACGTGAATCATTATTAACAATTTAGAAAGGCATAGAAAGGCAGAAAATTTTAGAAAAATCAGGATTCCCTCACACTTTCAGACACATAGACCCAAACAGTTGCCTGCTCTTTGATATATCACAAGGAACAGGAAGAACATACAAATAAATGGAAATGTTTTAATGTCGCAATATTCGATTAGTTAGCAAAGTAAATTAAACTATTTGTCATCCACTGAAACATATGGACACACAACTATCTGACAAAAATCTGAAGACCCACAGAGGCCCACACCCACAAGATTGGTGTAGTACCTAAAATAGTCACATGATGCTGCTAGAAGTATGCGGTGAGCTTCAATGGACTTGCCCTCTACGATAAGAGTAACATCAAACAAACTAGCACTGCTCCGAAGTGCAGCCAGTCCATCCAGCAGAGTCTGGGAATGTGCTGAGCTCCGATAGACCTGGCTCACTTTTTTCTGACTTTGCTGTTTTCCGTTACGGTCTTCTGCCATCTCAATGTTGTTGTTGACACCCAGCTTTCAGGAAAATCTGGATAACAGATGGCTTTCCAGACCGACTTCTGAAAAATATTAAAATGTACCAAAAGCATTCAGCTTAAACATTGCAAATAAAATTCAGAATTGCTTCAGATTCGATAGAAACATAGAAAACCTACAGCACAATACAGGCCTTTTGGCCCACAAAGCTGTGCCAAACATGTCCTTACCTTAGAAATTACCTAGGGTGACCCATAGCTCTTTATTTTTCTAAGCTCCATGTACCTACTCGGCTTATTAGAGGGTCAGGATATTAGGAGAAATTAAGAGGGTAGAGAGAAACCACACAGACTGGTTTGGGAGGATGCGTGGTCTTAAAAACGATATCATTAGTTTCAATATAATTACAGAGAAGGATAGGACTGGACCTAGGATTGAGATTTTTGATTGGAGAAAGGCTAACTTTGAGGAGATGCGAAAGGGTTTAGAAGGAATGGATTGGGACAATTTGTTTTATGGGAAGGATGTAATAGGGAAATGGAGGTCATTTAAAGGTGAAATTTTGAGGGTGCAGGATCTTTATGTTTCTGTTAGGTTGAAAGGAAAGGTTAAAAGTTTGAGAGGGCCATGGTTTTCAAGGGATAGTGGAAACTTGGTTCGGAAAAAGAGAGGGATCTTCAATAAATACAGGCAGCTTGGAGTTAGGTGCTCGAGGAATATAAAGAATGTAAAAAGAATCTTAAGAAAGAAATTAGAAAAGCTAAAAGAAGATACGAGGCTGCTTTGGCAAGTAAAGTGAAAATAAATCCAAAGGGTTTCTACAGTTATGTTAATAGCAAAAGGACAGTGAGGGATAAAATTGGTCCCTTGGAGAATCAGAGTGGACGGCTATGTGCGGAGCCAAAAGAGATGGGGGAGATTTTGAACAATTTCTTTTCTTCAGTATTCACTAAGGAGAAGGATATTGAATTGTGTAAGGTAAAGGAAACAAGAAGGGTAGTTATGGAAAGTATGACGATTAAAGAAGAGGAAGTACCGGCACTTTTAAGGAATATAAAAGTGGATAAGTCTCCGGGTCCGGACAAGGTATTCCCTAGGATCTTGAGGGAAGTTAGTGTGGAAATAGCAGGGGCACTGACAGAAATATTTCAAATGTCATTAGAAACGGGGATGGTGCCGGAGGATTGGCATATTGCTCATATTGTTCCATTGTTTAAAAAGGGTTCTAAGAGTAACCCTAGCAATTATCGGCCTGTGAGTTTGACGTCAGTGGTGGATAAATTGATGGAAAGTATTCTTAGAGATGGTATATATAATTATCTGGATAGACAGGGTCTGATTAGGAACAGTCAACATGGATTTGTGTGTGGAAGGTCACGTTTGACAAATCTTATTGAATTTTTTGATAAGGTTACTAAGAAAGTTGACGAGGGTAAAGCGGTGGATATTGTCTATATGGACTTCAGTAAGGCCTTTGACAAGGTTCCACACGGAAGGTTAGTTAGGAAGGTTCAATTGTTAGGCATTAATATCGACGTAGTAAAATGGATTCAGCAGTGGCTAGATGGGAGACGCCAGAGAGTAGTGGTGGATAACTGTGTGTCAGATTGGAGGACGGTGTGTAGCGGTGTGCCTCAGGGATCTGTACTGGGTCCAATGTTGTTTGTCATATATATTAATGATCTGGATGATGGGGTGGTAAATTGGATTAGTAAGTTTGCAGATGATACTAAGATAGGTGGAGTTGTGGATAATGAAGTAGGTTTTCAAAGCTTGCAGAGAGATTTAGGCCAGTTAGGATAGTGGGCTGAAAGATGGCAGATGGAGTTTAATGCTGAAAAATGTGAGGTGCTACATTTTGGTAGGACTAATCAAAATAGGACATACATGGTAAATGGTAGGGCATTGAAGAATGCTGTAGAACAGAGAGATCTAGGAATAATGGTGCATAGTTCCCTGAAGGTGGAATCTCATGTGGATAGGGTGGTGAAGAAAGCTTTTGGTATGTTGGCCTTTATTAATCAGAGTATAGGAGTTGGGATGTAATGTTGAAATTGTATAAGACACTGGTAAGGCCAAATTTGGAGTATTGTGTACAGTTCTGGTCACCGAATTATAGGAAAGATGTCAATAAAATTGAGAGACTACAGAGGAGGTTTACTAAAATGTTGCCTGGGTTTCATCTCCTAAGTTACAGAGAAAAGTTGAACAAGTTAGGTCTTTATTCTTTGGAGCTTAGAAGGTTGAGGGGGGACTTGATAGAGGTGTTTAAAATTACGAGGGGGATTGACAGAGTTGACGTGAATAGGCTTTTTCCATTGAGAGTGGGGGAGATTAAAACAAGAGGACATGAGTTGAGAGTTAAAGGGCAAATATTTAGGGGTAACATGAGGGGGAACTTCTTTACTCAGAGAGTGGTAGTCATGTGGAACGAGCTTCCAGCAGAAGTGGTTGAGGCAGGTTCGATGTTGTCGTTTAAAGTTAAATTGGATAGATATATGGACAGGAAAGGAATGGAGATGATCTGAGATATCCCGGTCCATGGCACCCGGGAGGCAACATACCATCTGGGAATCTCTTTCTCACTCACAGAACCTCCTGTCCATTCCCCTAACAATACCCCTATCACCACAGTGTGCCTCTTCTTCCTCCTTCCTTTATGAGTCAGAGGCAGACTCGGTCCCAGAGACCCGACCACTGTGACTTTCCTGTTTGGTTATCCTCCCGACAGTATCCTGTTGTTGAGGGGGGATGGCCACAAGGGTACACTGCGATGGTTCCTTAATCCCTTTCTCCTTCCTGACTGCTACCCAGTTTCCTGTAATTCCTGTGATTCTGACCCTGACTCCTCAAGACTACCATGCCATTCACATGATCATGGCTGGTCTATGCTGGGTTCAACTTCTCTTCTAGGTCAGTTCCTCGATCTATCACCACCTTAAATATATCTAATCATCTGGTCTCCACCACTGTGCGGGGCAGAAATTTTCGGAGACTCACTACCTTATAAGACCAGAAATATCTATGAACTTAGTTTTAAGTGACCAGCCCCTTAGTCTGCAGCTAAGTTCTGTTGTTCACGATTCTCCCCGACTGACAACATCTACCTTGGAGACTACAGGTGCCGGAACTTGCAGCAATACTATCTGCTAGAAAAACACAACAGGACAAGCAGCATCTACAGGGAAAAGGGAAATGTCAACATTTTGCTCAAAACCCTGCATCACTTATTCTATTTGCACAATCACAATTTCCTAATCACAACATGCTCTTCCACTATTTTTGTATCATACTTAGAAGCCTTCCATTTCATTCCCCTCTCATCACTTGTTAAATCCCTCCTATTTGAAAAGGGTCCACTTATTTGAACTCTCTTCCATGTGACAATCAATTTTCAATCCACAGATTTCCAACTATACCTATACTAGAGAAAAATTGGTAAAAAGACAAGTGAAGGTTGAAAGCTTTTTTTGCTGATGAATGTAACAGCCATTAACAAAAACAGATTAGTTGATGGGACAAATAAAAATAAATACCAATGATCTAATGGCTATTGTGGAGACATGGATGCAAAGTGATCAAGATACAGATATTAAATATTCCCAAATTATGTTAAAATAAAGGCAGAATGAAGAAAGGAAACAAATAGTCTTGATAATGAAAGATAGGATTAAAGGCAGCAGTTTGCAACAATTTTAGTTTGGAAAATCAAGCAGAATTAGTTTGGGTCAGAGTGAGAAATGACCTTTTCTCAAAACTATTAGAACCAGAGAACATTACAGCACAGAAACAGGTCTTTTGGCCCTTCGCTGTGCCGAACCATTTTCCTGCCTAGTCCCATCGACCTGTACCTGGACCATATCCCTCCATACACCTCTCATCCATGTACCTGTCCAAGTTTTTCTTAAATGTTAAAAGTGAGCCCACATTTACCACTTCATCTGGTAGCTCATTCCACACTCCCACCACTCTACGTGAAGAAACTCCCCCTAATGTTCCCTTTAAACTTTTCCCCCTTCACCCTTAACCCATGTCCTTAGCCTCAGTGGAAAAAGCCTGCTTGCATTCACTCTATCTATACCCATCATAATTTTATATACCTCTATCAAATCCCCCCTCATTCTTCTATGCTCCAGAGAATAAAGTCCTAACCTATTCAACCTTCCTCTGTAACTCAGTTTCTCAAGTCCCGGCAACATCCTTGTAAACCTTCTCTGCACTCTTTCAACCTTATTAATATCCTTCCTGTAATTTGGTGACCAAATCTGCACACAATAAATTCGGCCTCACCAATGCCTTACACAAATTCACCATAACATTCCAACTCATATACTCAATACTTTGATTTATAAAGGCCAATGTACCAAAAGCTCTCTTTACGATCCTATCTACCTGTGACGCCACTTTCAGGGAATTTTGCATCTGTATTCCCAGATCCCTCTGTTCTACTGCACTCCTCAGTGCCCTGCCTTGTATGTTCTACCTTGGTTGTCTTTCCAAACTGCAATACCTCACACTTGTCTGTATTAAAACTCCATCTGCCATTTTTCAGCCCATTTTTCCAGCTGGTCCAAATCCCTCTGCAGGCTTTGAAAACCTTCCTCACTGTCCACTACACCTCCAATCTTTGTATCATCAGCAAATTTGCTGATCCAATTTACCACATTATCATCCAGATGTTAAAAGGCATGGACAGAGTGGATGTGGCAAAGTTGTTTCCCATGATGGGGGAGTCTAGTACGAGAGGGCGTGACTTAAGGATTTCAGAACAGAAATGCAAAGAAATTCTTTTAGTCAGAGGGTGGTGAATCTATGGAATTTGTTGCCACGGGCAGCAGTGGAGGCCAAGTCATTGGGTGTATTTAAGGCAGAGATTGATAGGTATCTGAATAGCCAGGGCACCAAATGTTATGGTGAGAAGGCGGGGGAGTGGGACTAAATAGGAGAATGGATCAGCTCATGATAAAATGGCGGAGCAGACTCGATGGGCTGAATGGCCTACTTCTGCTCCTTTGTCTTATTGTCTTATGGCCTTATGGTCTTATGACAAATAACAATGGACCCAGCACTGACCCCTGTGGCACACCACTAGTCACAGGCCTCCACTCAGAGAAGCAATCCTCCACTACCACTCTCTGGCTTCTCCCATTGAGCCAATGTCTAATCCAATTTACTACCTCTCTATGTATACCTAGCCACTGAATCTTCCTAACTAAGCTCCCATGCGGGACCTTGTCAAAGGCCTTACTGAAGTCCATGTAGACAACATCCACTGCCTTCCCTTCATCCACTTTCCTGGTAACCTCCTCGAAAAACTCTATTAGATTTGTTAAACATGACCTATCATGCATAAAGCCATGTTGACACTCCCTAATAAGTCCCTGTCTATCCAAATACTTGTAGATCCTATCTCTTAGTACTCCTTCCAATAATTTACCTACTACTGACGTCAAACTTACCAGCCTATAATTTCCCGGATTACTTTTAGAGCCTTTTTTAAACAACGGAACAACATGAGCAATCCTCCAATCCTCCGGCACCTCACCCGTAGATACCAACATTTTAAATATATCTGCCAGGGCCCCTGCAATTTCAACAATAGTCTCCTTCAAGGTCCCAGGGAATACCCTGTCAAGTCCTGGGGATTTATCTACTCTGATTTGCCTCAAGATAGCAAGCACCACCTCCTCTTCAATCTGTATAGGTTCCATGACCTCGCTATTTGTTTGCCTTATTTCCATTGAGTCCATGCCAGTTTTCTTAGACGCATAAGAAAAACATTTAAGATCTCCCCCATTTCTTTTGCTTCCATATATAGCCAACCACACTGATCTTCAAGAGGACCAATTTTATCCCTTACTATCCTTTTGGTCTTAATATACCTGTAGAAGCTCTTTGGATTATCCTTCACCTTGACTGCCAAAGCAACCTCATGTCTTCTTTTAGCCCTCCTGATTTCTTTCTTAAGTTTTTTTTGCACTTTCTATACTCCTCAATTTTTATATTCTGTTAACAAATGCTTTTGCCATCTTCTGACTCTATCACCAACTTTTATCTTTCTATCTCTCTCCTACCTCCACTATTTCAGTTATATACTTTTGTTCTACTCACTCCTACACTTTAACTGCAACTTCAAAACTTGCTTTAATAGTTTTGTATGTATGTATTTGTATGTATCTCCAGCAGTTACAGTTTTTTGTTGTTTTGGCTTGCTTCAGTTTTATATTCTACTTCTTCCCTCCCGCATACATCTCCATTTTCCTTCTATCCATTTAAGAAACTCTTAAGTGTCCCTAATACATCTACCTCTAACATCCCTGGCAGTGCGTTCCACATACCTACCACTCTCCATGTAAAAACACTACTTCTGACATCGCTTCTAAAATTTCCTTCAATCACTTTACAGGTAGTAGGAATTTCCACCCTGGGAAAAAGTCACTCGCCATCCACTCTATCAATGCCTCCTATCATCCTGTACACCACTATCAGTTCCACAGGGATCAGTGTTGGGGCCGCTTCTTTTTACATTGTACATCAACGATTTGGATTATGGAATAGATGGCTTTGTGGCTAAGTTTGCTGACGATACGAAGGTAGGTGGAGGGGCCGGGCCGGTAGTGCTGAAGAAACAGAGAGTCTGCAGAGAGACTTGGATAGATTGGAAGAATGGGCAGAGAAGTGGCAAATGAAGTACAATGTTGGAAAGTGTATGGTTATGCACTTTGGCAGAAAAAATAAACGGGCAGACTATTATTTAAATGGGGAAAGAATTCAAAGTTCTGAGATGCAACGGGACTTGGGAGTCCTCGTACAGGATACCCTTAAGGTTAACCTCCAGGTTGAATCAGTGGTGAAGAAGGCGAATGCAATGTTGGCATTCATTTCTAGAGGAATAGAGTATAGGAGCAGGGATGTGATGTTGAGGCTCTATAAGGCGCTGGTGAGACCTCACTTGGAGTACTGTGGGCAGTTTTGGTCTCCTTATTTAAGAAAGGATGTGCTGACGTTGGAGAGGGTACAGAGAAGACTCACTAGAATGATTCCGGGAATGAGAGGGTTAACATATGAGGAACATTTGTCCGCTCTTGGGACTGTATTCCTTGGAGTTTAGAAGAATGAGGGGAGACCTCATAGAAACATTTCGAATGTTAAAAGGCATGGACAGAGTGGATGTGGCAAAGTTGTTTCCCATGATGGGGGAGTCTAGTACGAGAGGGCATGACTTAAGGATTGAAGGGCGCCCTTTCAGAACAGAAATGTGAAGAAATTTTTTTAGTCAGAGGGCGGTGAATCTATGGAATTTGTTGCCACGGGCAGCAGTGGAGGCCAAGTCATTGGGTGTATTTAAGGCAGAGACTGATAGGTATCTGAGTAGCCAGGGCATCAAAGGTTATGGTGAGAAGGCGGGGGAGTGGGACTAAATAGGAAAATGGATCAACTCATGATAAAATGGCGGAGCAGACTCGATGGGCCGAATGGCCTACTTCTGCTCCTTTGTCTTATGGTCTTATGGTCTTATAACATCCTCCTTCACTCAAGCTTCCGTGTGTTTCCAGATCCTTTTTTTTAAACTTCATAGCCACTGCTTTTGTTTTAAGTCTTTCACTACAATTTTCAGTGGAGTGAACCCATTAACAAAATCACCTGTTTCACCAAGTATAAATGCTCACTATCTATCTGCTGCTAGTTTTTTTTTAATAGTTTGCTTCTCAACACACTAAATTATTGAAGTATGAGGAAGTATTAATGCATGACTTCTGGTCACAATACTCCCAAAAGCAATAGCTATTGTTGTCTGGGTTGGAAATATTTGGTTCTCTGAAACTGAATGCAGCTGTCCAGTAGTCATAGCCAAAGCTACAGAAAACAAAACTACACGTAAGAGCCAAGTAAAAGTAGCCCAATCAGAATTAAAGTAATTAGAAACATAGAAAACCTACAGCACAATACAGGCCCTTGGCCCACAAAGTTGTGCCGAACATGTCCTTACCTTAGAAATTACTAGGGTTACCCATAGCCCTCTATTTTTCTAAGATCCATGTACCTATCCAAAAGTCTCTTGGAAGACCCTATTGTATCTGCCTCCACCACCGTTGCTGGCAGCCCATTCCATGCGATGCGTAAAAGACTTACCCCTGACATCTCCTCTGTACCTACTCCCAGCACCTTACACCTATGCCCTCTTGTGGCAGCCATCTCAGCCCTGGGAAAAAGCCTCTAACTATCCACACGATCAATGCCTCACAAAATCTGTTCAGAAAAGGTCCATTTAGCCCAATTTCTCTAAGCATATACCTGTTACTGCATAACACCGTAAGACACAGGAGCAGAATTACACTGCGTGACCCATCGAGTCTGCTCCGCCATTCCATCATGGAAGTGGCAGATTTATTATACTTCACTACCCCATTCTCATGCCATTGCCCTGTAACTTTTCATGCCCTGACTAACCAAAAACCTATCAAACTCTGCTTTCAATATACACATGGACTTGGCATCTACAGCCATCTGTGGCAATGAATACCACAGATTCACCACACTTCGGCTACAAAAAATTCCTCATCTCTGTTCCAAATGGACATCCCTCTATTCTGAGGCTGTGCCATGCACCTCTTCCTAATACTTCATACTCAGTAATCTGTCATCTCGTCAGACATCACACTCAGTAATCTGTCATCTCGTCAGACATCACACTCAGTAATCTGCCGTCTCGTCAGACATCACACTCAGTAATCCGCAGTCTCGTCAGAGATCACACTCAGTAATCTGTAGTCTCGTCAGAGATCACAGTCAGTAATCAGTAGTCTCGTCAGAGATCACAGTCAGTAATCTGCAGTCCCGTCAGAGATCACTCAGAAATCTGTAATGTCGTCAGAGATCGCACTCAGTAATCTGTAATGTCGTCAGAGATCGCCCTCAGTAATCTGTAATGTCGTCAGAGATCGCACTCAGTAATCCGTAGTCTCGTCAGAGATCGCTCTCAGTAACCCGTAGTCTAGTCAGAGATCACACTCAGTAATCTGTAGTGTCGTCAGAGATCACACTCAGAAATCTGTAGTGTCGTCATAGATCACACTCAGAAATCTGTAGTGTCGTCAGAGATCACACTCAGAAATCTGTAGTGTCGTCAGAGATCACACTCAGTAATCTGTAGTCTCGTCAGAGATCACACTCAGAAATCTGTAATGTCGTCAGATCGCCCTCAGTAATTTGTAATGTCGTCAGAGATCGCCCTCAGTAATCTGTAGCCTCGTCAGAGATCACTCAGTAATCAGTCGTCTCGTCAGACATCACACTCAGTAATTTGTAATATCGTCAGACATCACACTCAGTAATCTGTAGTCTCGTCAGAAATCACACTTAGTAATCTGTAGTCTCGTCAGAGATCACAGTAACCTGTACTGTCGTCAGAGATCACGCTCAGTAACCTTAGTCTCATCAGAGATCACTCAGTAATCTGTCGTCTCGTCAGAGATCACATTCAGTAATCTGTAGTCTCGTCAGAAATCACACTCAGTAACCTGTAGTCTTGTCAGAGATCACACTCAGTAATCTGCAGTCTCGCCAGAGATCACACTCAGTAATCTGCAGTCTCGTCAGAGATCACAGTCAATAATCTGCAGTCTCGTCAGAGATCACAGTCAATAATCTGCAGTATCGTCAGAGATCACACTCGGTAATCTGCAGTCTCATCAGAGATCACACTCGGTAATCTGCAGTCTCGTCACAGATCACACTCGGTAATCTACAGTCTCGTCAGAGATCACACTCAGTAATCTGTATTGTCGTCCGAGATCACACTCAGTAATCTGTATGGTCGTCAGAGATCACACTCAGAAATCTGTATTGTCGTCAGAGATCACACTCAGAAATCAGCAGTCTCGTCAGAGATCACAGTCAGTAATCTGCAGTCTCGACGGAGATCACACTCGGTAATCTGTAATCTCGTCAGAGGTCACACTCGGTAATCTGTTTTGTCGTCAGAGATCACACTCAGAAATTTGTATCGTCCGAGATCACACTCAGTAACCTATAGTCTCGTCAGAGATCAGACTCAGTAATCTGTAGTCTCGTCAGAGATCACACTCAGTAATCTGTAGTCTCATCAGAGATCACTCAGTAATCTGTCCTCTCGTCAGAAATCACACTCAGTAATCTGTAGTCTCATCAGAAATCACTCTCAGTAATCTGTAGTCTCATCAGAAATCACACTCAGTAATCCATAGTCTCGTCAGAAATCACACTCAGTAATCCGTAGTCTCGTCAGAAATCATATTCAGTAATCCGTAGTCTCGTCAGAGATCGCACTCAGTAATTCGTAGTCTCGTCAGAGATCGCACTCAATAATTAGTAGTCTCATCTGAGATCGCACTCAGTAATCCGTTGTCTCGTCTGAAATCGCACTCAGTAATCCGTAGTCTCGTCAGAGATCACACTCAGTAATCTGTAGTCTCGTCAGAGATCACACTCAGTAATCAGTAGTGTCGTCAGAGATCACACTCAGTAACCTGTAGTGTCGTCAGAGATCACACTCAGTAATCTGCAGTCTCGTCAGAGATCACACTCAGTAACCTGCAGTCTCGTCAGAGATCACACTCAGTAATCTGTAGTCTCGTCAGAGATCACACTCAGTAATCAGTAGTGTCGTCAGAGATCACACTCAGTAACCTGTAGTGTCGTCAGAGATCACACTCAGTAATCTGCAGTCTCGTCAGAGATCACACTCAGTAACCTGCAGTCTCGTCAGAGATCACACTCAGTAATCTGCAGTCTCGTCAGAGATCACACTCAGTAATCTGCAGTCTCGTCAGAGATCACACTCAGTAATCTGCAGTCTCGTCAGAGATCACAGTCAATATTCTGCTGTCTCGTCAGAGATCACACTCGGTAATCTGCAGTCTCATCACAGATCACACTCGGTAATCTGTAGTCTCGTCGGAGATCACACTCAGAAATCTGTACTGTCGTCAGAGATCACACTCAGTAATCTATCGTCTCATCAGAGATCACTCAGTAATCTGTCGTCTCGTCAGACATCACACTCAGTAATCTGTAATATCGTCAGACATCACACTCAGTAATCGGTAGATTCGTCAGAGATCGCACTCAGTAATCCGTAGTCTCGTCAAATATCGCACTCAGTAATCTGTAGTGTCATCAGAGATCGCACTCAGTAATCTGCAGTGTCGTCAGAGATCGCACTCAGTAATCTGCAGTGTCGTCAGAGATCACACTCAGTAATCTGCAGTCTTGTCAGAGATCACAGTCAATAATCTGCAGTCTCGTCAGAGATCACACTCGGTAATCTGCAGTCTCGTCAGAGATCACACTCGGTAATCTGCAGTCTCGTCACAGATCACACTCGGTAATCTGTAGCCTCGTCGGAGATCACACTCGGTAATCTGTAATCTCGTCAGAGATCACACTCGGTAATCTGTATCGTCATCAGAGATCACACTCAGTAATCTGTATTGTCGTCAGAGATCACACTCAGAAATCTGTATTGTCATCAGAGATCACAGTCAGTAATCTGCAGTCTCGTCGGAGATCACACTCGGTAATCTGCAGTCTTGTCACAGATCACACTCAGTAATATGTAATCTCATCAGAGATCACACTCGGTAATCTGTATTGTCGTCAGAGATCACACTCAGTAATCTATAGTCTCGTCAGAGATCAGACTCAGTAATCTGTAGTCTCGCCAGAGATCAGACTCAGTAACCTGTAGTCTCGTCAGAGATCATGCTCAGTATTCTGTACTGTCGTCAGAGATCACGCTCAGTAATCTGTAGTCTCATCAGAGATCACTCAGTAATCTGTCGTCTCATCAGAAATCACTCTCAGTAATCTGTAGTCTCGTCAGAGATCACACTCGATAATCTGTAGTCTCGTCAGAGATCACACTCAGGAATCTGTACTGTCGTCAGAGATCACACTCAGTAATCTGTAGTCTCGTCGGAGATCACACTCAGTAATCTGCAGTCTCGTCAGAGATCACACTCGGTAATCTGCAGTCTCGTCACACATCACACTCGGTAATCTGCAGCGTCGTCAGAGATCACACTCGGTAATCTGCAGCGTCGTCAGAGATCACACTCGGTAATCTGCAGTCTCGTCGGATATCACACTCGGTAAACTGTAGTCTCGTCAGAGGTCACACTCGGTAATCTGTATCGTCGTCAGAGATCACACTCGGTAATCTGTATTGTCGTCAGAGATCACACTCAGAAATCTGTATTGTCATCAGAGATCACAGTCAGTAATCTGCAGTCTCGTCGGAGACCACACTCGGTAATCTGCAGTCTTGTCACAGATCACACTCGGTAATCTGTAATCTCGTCAGAGGTCACACTCAGAAATCTGTATTGTCAGAGATCACACTCAGCAATCTATAGTCTCACCAGAGATCACACTCAGTAATCTGTAGTCTCGTCAGAGATCACACTCAGTAATCCGTAGTCTCGTCAGAGATCGCACTCAGTAATCCGTAGTCTCGTCTCAAATCACACTCAGTAATCCGTAGTCTCCTCAGAGATCACACTCAGTAATCTGTAGTCTCGTCAAAGATCACACTCAGTAATCAGTAGTGTCGTCAGAGATCACACTCAGTAATCTGCAGTGTCGTCACAGATCACACTCAGTAACCTGCAGTCTCGTCAGAGATCACACTCAGTAACCTGTAGCCTCATCAGAGATCACTCAGTAATCCGTCGTCTCATCAGAAATCACACTCAGTAATCCGTAGTCTCGTCAGAGATCGCACTCAGTAATCCGTAGTCTTGTCAGAGATCGCACTCAGTAATCCGTAGTCTCGTCTCAAATCACACTCAGTAATCCGTAGTCTCCTCAGAGATCGCACTCAGTAATCCGTAGTCTCGTCTCAAATCAGACTCAGTAATCCGTAGTCTCGTCTCAAATCACACTCAGTAATCTGTAGTCTCGTCAGAGATCACACTCAGTAATCTGCAGTGTCGTCACAGATCACACTCAGTAACCTGCAGTCTCGTCACAGATCACACTCAGTAACCTGTAGCCTCGTCAGAAATCACACTCAGTAATCTGCAGTCTCGTCAGAGATCACACTCAGTAATCTGCAGGCTCGTCAGAGATCACACTCTGTAATCTGCAGTCAAGTCAGAGATCACACTCGGTAATCTGCAGTCTCGTCGGAGATCACACTCGGTAATCTGCAATCTCGTCAGAGATCAGACTCAGTAATCTGTAGTCTCGTCAGAGATCACACTCAGTAATCTGTCGTCTCGTCAGACATCACACTCAGTAAACTGTAATATCGTCAGACATCACACTCAGTAATCTGTAGTCTCGTCAGAGATCACATTCGGTAATCTGTAGTCTCGTCAGAGATCACTCTCAGTAATCTGTAGTCTCGTCAGAGATCGCACTCAGTAATCTGTAGCGTCAGAGATCACTCAGTAATCTGTCGTATCGTCAGACATCACACTCAGTAATCTGTAATATCGTCAGACATCACACTCAGTAATCTGTAGTCTCGTCAAAAACTACACTCAGTAATCTGTCGTCTCGTCAGAGATCACACTCAGTAATCTGTAATCTCGTCAGAGATCACACTCGGTAATCTGTATCGTCGTCAGAGATCACACTCAGTAATCTGTATTGTCGTCAGAGATCACACTCAGAAATCTGTATTGTCGTCACAGATCACACTCAGTAACCTGTAGCCTCGTCAGAAATCACACTCAGTAATCTGCAGTCTCGTCAGAGATCACACTCAGTAATCTGCAGGCTCGTCAGAGATCACACTCGGTAATCTGCAGTCAAGTCAGAGATCACACTCGGTAATCTGCAGTCTCGTCACAGATCACACTCGGTAATCTGCAGTCTCGTCACAGATCACACTCGGTAATCTGCAGTCTCATCACACATCACACTCGGTAATCTGCAGCGTCATCAGAGATCACACTCGGTAATCTGCAGCGTCGTCAGAGATCACACTCGGTAATCTGCAGCGTCATCAGAGATCACACTCGGTAATCTGCAGTCTCGTCGGATATCACACTCGGTAAACTGTAGTCTCGTCAGAGATCACACTCGGTAATCTGTAATCTCGTCAGAGATCACACTCGGTAATCTGTATTGTCGTCAGAGATCAGACTCAGAAATCTGTAGTGTCGTCAGAGATCACACTCAGTAATCTGTACTGTCGTCAGAGTTCACACTCAGTAATCTGTAATGTCATCAGAGATCACACTCAGTAATCTGTAGTCTCGTCAGAGATCACGCTCAGTAATCCGTAATCTCGACAGAGATCACACTCAGTAATCTGTACTGTCGTCAGAGATCACACTCAGTAATCTGTAGTCTCGTTACTGATCACACTCAGTAATCTGTAATGTCGTCAGAGATCACACTCGGTAATCTGCAGTCTCGTCACAGATCACACTCGGTAATCTGCAACGTCGTCAGAAATCACACTCGGTAATCTGCAGTCTCGTCGGAGATCACACTTGGTAATCTGTAGTCTCGTCAGAGATCACACTCGGTAATCTGTAGTCTCGTCAGAGATCACACTCGGTAATCTGGAGTCTCATCAGAGATCACACTCGGTATTCTGCAGTCTCGTCAGATATCACATTCAGTAATCTGTCGTCTCGTCGGAGATCACACTCAGTGATCTGTAATGTCGTCAGAGATCACACTCAGTAATCTGTATTGTCATCAGAAATCAAGCTCAGAAATCTGTATTGTCATCAGAGATCACATTCAGAAATCAGCAGTCTCGTCAGAGATCACAGTCAGTAATCTGCAGTCTCGTCGGAGATCACACTCAGTAATCTGCAGTCTCATCACAGATCACACTCGGTAATCTGTAGTCTCGTCGGAGATCACACTCGGTAATCTGTAATCTCGTCAAAGATCACACTCGGTAATCTGTATTGTCGTCAGAGATCACACTCAGAAATCTGTATTGTCAGAGATCACACTCAGTAATCTATAGTCTTGTCAGAGAACACACTCAGTAATCTGTAGTCTCGTCAGAGATCAGACTCAGTAATCTGTAGTCTCGTCAGAGATCACACTCAGTAATCTGTAGTCTCGTCAGAGATCACACTCGTAATCTGCAGTCTCGTCAGAGATCACACTCGGTAATCTGCAGTCTCGTCACAGATCGCACTCGGTAATCTGCAGCGTCGTCAGAGGTCGCACTCGGTAATCTGCAGCGTCGTCAGAAATCACACTCGGTAATCTGCAGTCTCGTCGGAGATCACACTTGGTAAACTGTAGTCTCGTCAGAGATCACACTCGGTAATCTGTAATCTCGTCAGAGATCACACTCGGTAATCTGTAATGTCATCAGAGATCACACTCAGTAATCTGTACTCTCGTCAGAGATCACACTCAGTAATCTGTAATCTCGACAGAGATCACACTCAGTAATCTGTACTCTCGCCAGAGATCACACTCAGTAATCTGTACTGTCGTCAGAGATCACGCTCAGTAATCTATAGTCTCGTCAGCGATCACACTCAGTAATCTGTAGTCTCATCAGACATCACACTCAGTAATCTTTATTGTCGTCAGAGAACACACTCAGAAATCAGCAGTCTCGTCACAGATCACACTCGGTAATCTGTAATCTTGTCAGAGATCACACTCAGTAATCTGTAGTCTCGTCAGAGATCAGACTCTGTAACCTGTAGTCTCGTCAGAGATCACACTCAGTAATCTGTACTGTCGTCAGAGATCACTCAGTAATCTGTAGTCTCCTCAGAGATCACACTCAGTAATCTGTAGTCTCGTCAGAGATCACTCAGTAATCTGTCGTCTCGTCAGAGATCACACTCAGTAATCTGTAATATCGTCAGACATCACACTCAGTAATCTGTAGTCTCGTCAGAAATCACACTCAGTAATCTGTAGTCTCGTCAGAGATCACACTCAGTAATCTGTAGTCTTGTCAGAGATCATACTCAGCAATCTGTATTGTCGTCAGAGATCGCCCTCAGTAATCTGTAGTCTCATCAGAGATCACACTCAATAACCTGTATTGTCATCAGAGATCACATTCAGAAATCAGCAGTCTCGTCGGAGATCACAGTCAGTAATCTGCAGTCTTGTCACAGATCACACTCGGTAATCTGCAGTGTCGTCAGAGATCACACTCAGTAATCTGCAGTCTTGTCAGAGATCACAGTCAATAATCTGCAGTCTCGTCAGAGATCACACTCGGTAATCTGCAGTCTTGTCAGAGATCACAGTCAATAATCTGCAGTCTCGTCAGAGATCACACTCGGTAATCTGCAGTCTCGTCAGAGATCACACTCGGTAATCTGCAGTCTCGTCACAGATCACACTCGGTAATCTGTAGCCTCGTCGGAGATCACACTCGGTAATCTGTAATCTTGTCAGAGATCACACTCGGTAATCTGTATCGTCATCAGAGATCACACTCAGTAATCTGTATTGTCGTCAGAGATCACACTCAGAAATCTGTATTGTCATCAGAGATCACAGTCAGTAATCTGCAGTCTCGTCGGAGATCACACTCGGTAATCTGCAGTCTTGTCACAGATCACACTCAGTAATATGTAATCTCATCAGAGGTCACACTCGGTAATCTGTATTGTCGTCAGAGATCACACTCAGTAATCTATAGTCTCGTCAGAGATCAGACTCAGTAATCTGTAGTCTCGCCAGAGATCAGACTCAGTAACCTGTAGTCTCGTCAGAGATCATGCTCAGTATTCTGTACTGTCGTCAGAGATCACGCTCAGTAATCTGTAGTCTCATCAGAGATCACTCAGTAATCTGTCGTCTCATCAGAAATCACTCTCAGTAATCTGTAGTCTCGTCAGAGATCACACTCGATAATCTGTAGTCTCGTCAGAGATCACACTCAGGAATCTGTACTGTCGTCAGAGATCACACTCAGTAATCTGTAGTCTCGTCGGAGATCACACTCAGTAATCTGCAGTCTCGTCAGAGATCACACTCGGTAATCTGCAGTCTCGTCACACATCACACTCGGTAATCTGCAGCGTCGTCAGAGATCACACTCGGTAATCTGCAGCGTCGTCAGAGATCACACTCGGTAATCTGCAGTCTCGTCGGATATCACACTCGGTAAACTGTAGTCTCGTCAGAGGTCACACTCGGTAATCTGTATCGTCGTCAGAGATCACACTCGGTAATCTGTATTGTCGTCAGAGATCACACTCAGAAATCTGTATTGTCGTCAGAGATCACAGTCAGTAATCTGCAGTCTCGTCGGAGACCACACTCGGTAATCTGCAGTCTTGTCACAGATCACACTCGGTAATCTGTAATCTCGTCAGAGGTCACACTCAGAAATCTGTATTGTCAGAGATCACACTCAGCAATCTATAGTCTCACCAGAGATCACACTCAGTAATCTGTAGTCTCGTCAGAGATCACACTCAGTAATCCGTAGTCTCGTCAGAGATCGCACTCAGTAATCCGTAGTCTCGTCTCAAATCACACTCAGTAATCCGTAGTCTCCTCAGAGATCACACTCAGTAATCTGTAGTCTCGTCAAAGATCACACTCAGTAATCAGTAGTGTCGTCAGAGATCACACTCAGTAATCTGCAGTGTCGTCACAGATCACACTCAGTAACCTGCAGTCTCGTCAGAGATCACACTCAGTAACCTGTAGCCTCATCAGAGATCACTCAGTAATCCGTCGTCTCATCAGAAATCACACTCAGTAATCCGTAGTCTCGTCAGAGATCGCACTCAGTAATCCGTAGTCTTGTCAGAGATCGCACTCAGTAATCCGTAGTCTCGTCTCAAATCACACTCAGTAATCCGTAGTCTCCTCAGAGATCGCACTCAGTAATCCGTAGTCTCGTCTCAAATCAGACTCAGTAATCCGTAGTCTCGTCTCAAATCACACTCAGTAATCTGTAGTCTCGTCAGAGATCACACTCAGTAATCTGCAGTGTCGTCACAGATCACACTCAGTAACCTGCAGTCTCGTCACAGATCACACTCAGTAACCTGTAGCCTCGTCAGAAATCACACTCAGTAATCTGCAGTCTCGTCAGAGATCACACTCAGTAATCTGCAGGCTCGTCAGAGATCACACTCTGTAATCTGCAGTCAAGTCAGAGATCACACTCGGTAATCTGCAGTCTCGTCGGAGATCACACTCGGTAATCTGCAATCTCGTCAGAGATCAGACTCAGTAATCTGTAGTCTCGTCAGAGATCACACTCAGTAATCTGTCGTCTCGTCAGACATCACACTCAGTAAACTGTAATATCGTCAGACATCACACTCAGTAATCTGTAGTCTCGTCAGAGATCACATTCGGTAATCTGTAGTCTCGTCAGAGATCACTCTCAGTAATCTGTAGTCTCGTCAGAGATCGCACTCAGTAATCTGTAGCGTCAGAGATCACTCAGTAATCTGTCGTATCGTCAGACATCACACTCAGTAATCTGTAATATCGTCAGACATCACACTCAGTAATCTGTAGTCTCGTCAAAAACTACACTCAGTAATCTGTCGTCTCGTCAGAGATCACACTCAGTAATCTGTAATCTCGTCAGAGATCACACTCGGTAATCTGTATCGTCGTCAGAGATCACACTCAGTAATCTGTATTGTCGTCAGAGATCACACTCAGAAATCTGTATTGTCGTCACAGATCACACTCAGTAACCTGTAGCCTCGTCAGAAATCACACTCAGTAATCTGCAGTCTCGTCAGAGATCACACTCAGTAATCTGCAGGCTCGTCAGAGATCACACTCGGTAATCTGCAGTCAAGTCAGAGATCACACTCGGTAATCTGCAGTCTCGTCACAGATCACACTCGGTAATCTGCAGTCTCGTCACAGATCACACTCGGTAATCTGCAGTCTCGTCACACATCACACTCGGTAATCTGCAGCGTCATCAGAGATCACACTCGGTAATCTGCAGCGTCGTCAGAGATCACACTCGGTAATCTGCAGCGTCATCAGAGATCACACTCGGTAATCTGCAGTCTCGTCGGATATCACACTCGGTAAACTGTAGTCTCGTCAGAGATCACACTCGGTAATCTGTAATCTCGTCAGAGATCACACTCGGTAATCTGTATTGTCGTCAGAGATCAGACTCAGAAATCTGTAGTGTCGTCAGAGATCACACTCAGTAATCTGTACTGTCGTCAGAGTTCACACTCAGTAATCTGTAATGTCATCAGAGATCACACTCAGTAATCTGTAGTCTCGTCAGAGATCACGCTCAGTAATCCGTAATCTCGACAGAGATCACACTCAGTAATCTGTACTGTCGTCAGAGATCACACTCAGTAATCTGTAGTCTCGTTACTGATCACACTCAGTAATCTGTAATGTCGTCAGAGATCACACTCGGTAATCTGCAGTCTCGTCACAGATCACACTCGGTAATCTGCAACGTCGTCAGAAATCACACTCGGTAATCTGCAGTCTCGTCGGAGATCACACTTGGTAATCTGTAGTCTCGTCAGAGATCACACTCGGTAATCTGTAGTCTCGTCAGAGATCACACTCGGTAATCTGGAGTCTCATCAGAGATCACACTCGGTATTCTGCAGTCTCGTCAGATATCACATTCAGTAATCTGTCGTCTCGTCGGAGATCACACTCAGTGATCTGTAATGTCGTCAGAGATCACACTCAGTAATCTGTATTGTCATCAGAAATCAAGCTCAGAAATCTGTATTGTCATCAGAGATCACATTCAGAAATCAGCAGTCTCGTCAGAGATCACAGTCAGTAATCTGCAGTCTCGTCGGAGATCACACTCAGTAATCTGCAGTCTCATCACAGATCACACTCGGTAATCTGTAGTCTCGTCGGAGATCACACTCGGTAATCTGTAATCTCGTCAAAGATCACACTCGGTAATCTGTATTGTCGTCAGAGATCACACTCAGAAATCTGTATTGTCAGAGATCACACTCAGTAATCTATAGTCTTGTCAGAGAACACACTCAGTAATCTGTAGTCTCGTCAGAGATCAGACTCAGTAATCTGTAGTCTCGTCAGAGATCACACTCAGTAATCTGTAGTCTCGTCAGAGATCACACTCGTAATCTGCAGTCTCGTCAGAGATCACACTCGGTAATCTGCAGTCTCGTCACAGATCGCACTCGGTAATCTGCAGCGTCGTCAGAGGTCGCACTCGGTAATCTGCAGCGTCGTCAGAAATCACACTCGGTAATCTGCAGTCTCGTCGGAGATCACACTTGGTAAACTGTAGTCTCGTCAGAGATCACACTCGGTAATCTGTAATCTCGTCAGAGATCACACTCGGTAATCTGTAATGTCATCAGAGATCACACTCAGTAATCTGTACTCTCGTCAGAGATCACACTCAGTAATCTGTAATCTCGACAGAGATCACACTCAGTAATCTGTACTCTCGCCAGAGATCACACTCAGTAATCTGTACTGTCGTCAGAGATCACGCTCAGTAATCTATAGTCTCGTCAGCGATCACACTCAGTAATCTGTAGTCTCATCAGACATCACACTCAGTAATCTTTATTGTCGTCAGAGAACACACTCAGAAATCAGCAGTCTCGTCACAGATCACACTCGGTAATCTGTAATCTTGTCAGAGATCACACTCAGTAATCTGTAGTCTCGTCAGAGATCAGACTCTGTAACCTGTAGTCTCGTCAGAGATCACACTCAGTAATCTGTACTGTCGTCAGAGATCACTCAGTAATCTGTAGTCTCCTCAGAGATCACACTCAGTAATCTGTAGTCTCGTCAGAGATCACTCAGTAATCTGTCGTCTCGTCAGAGATCACACTCAGTAATCTGTAATATCGTCAGACATCACACTCAGTAATCTGTAGTCTCGTCAGAAATCACACTCAGTAATCTGTAGTCTCGTCAGAGATCACACTCAGTAATCTGTAGTCTTGTCAGAGATCATACTCAGCAATCTGTATTGTCGTCAGAGATCGCCCTCAGTAATCTGTAGTCTCATCAGAGATCACACTCAATAACCTGTATTGTCATCAGAGATCACATTCAGAAATCAGCAGTCTCGTCGGAGATCACAGTCAGTAATCTGCAGTCTCGTCGGAGATCACACTCGGTAATCTGCAGTCTCGTCACAGATCACACTTGGTAATCTGTAGTCTCGTCAGAGATCACACTCGGTAATCTGTAGTCTCAACGGAGATCACACTCGGTAATCTGTAATCTCGTCAGAGATCACACTCAGTAATCTGTATTGTCGTCAGAGATCACACTCAGAAATCTGTATTGTCAGAGATCACACTCAGTAATCTGCAGTCTCGTCACACATCACACTCGGTAATCTGCAGCGTCGTCAGAGATCACAATCGGTAATCTGCAGCGTCGTCAGAGATCACACTCGGTAATCTGCAGCGTCGTCAGAAATCACACTCTGTAATCTGCAGTCTCGTCGGATATCACACTCGGTAATCTGCAGTCTCGTCACAGATCACACTCGGTAATCTGTAATCTTGCCAGAGATCACACTCGGTAATCTGCAGCGTCGTCAGATATCACACTCGGTAATCTGTAGTGTCGTCAGAGATCACACTTGGTAATCTGGAGTCTCATCAGAGATCACACTCGGTAATCTGCAGTCTCGTCAGACATCACACTCGGTAATCTGTAGTCTCATCAGAGATCACACTCAGTAATCTGTAGTCTCGTCGGAGATCACACTCGGTAATCTATAATCTCGTCAAAGATCACACTCGGTAATCTGTATTGTCGTCAGAGATCACACTCAGAAATCTGTATTGTCAGAGATCACACTCAGTAATCTATAGTCTTGTCAGAGAACACACTCAGTAATCTGTAGTCTCGTGAGAGATCAGACTCAGTAATCTGTAGTCTCGTGAGAGATCAGACTCAGTAATCTGTAGTCTCGTCAGACAGCACACTCGTAATCTGCAGTCTCGACAGAGATCACACTCGGTAATCTGCAGTCTCGTCACAGATCGCACTCGGTAATCTGCAGCGTCGTCAGGAATCACACTCGGTAATCTGCAGTCTCGTCGGAGATCACACTTGGTAAACTGTAGTCTCGTCAGAGATCACACTTGGTAATCTGTAATCTCGTCAGAGATCACACTCGGTAATCTGTATTGTCGTCAGAGATCAGACTCAGAAATCTGTAGTGTCGTCAGAGATCACACTCAGTAATGTGTACTGTCGTCAGAGTTCACACTCAGTAATCTGTAATGTCATCAGAGATCACACTCAGTAATCTGTACTCTCGCCAGAGATCACACTCAGTAATCTGTAATCTCGACAGAGATCACACTCAGTAATCTGTACTCTCGCCAGAGATCACACTCAGTAATCTGTACTGTCGTCAGAGATCACGCTCAGTAATCTATAGTCTCGTCAGCGATCACACTCATAATCTGTAGTCTCATCAGACATCACACTCAGTAATCTTTATTGTCGTCAGAGAACACACTCAGAAATCAACAGTCTCGTCACAGATCACACTCGGTAATCTGTAATCTTGTCAGAGATCACACTCAGTAATCTGTACTGTCGTCAGAGATCACTCAGTAATCTGTAGTCTCCTCAGAGATCACACTCAGTAATCTGTAGTCTCGTCAGAGATCACTCAGTAATCTGTCGTCTCGTCAGAGATCACACTCAGTAATCTGTAATATCGTCAGACATCACACTCAGTAATCTGTAGTCTCGTCAGAAATCACACTCAGTAATCTGTAGTCTCGTCAGAGATCACACTCAGTAATCTGTAGTCTTGTCAGAGATCATACTCAGCAATCTGTATTGTCGTCAGAGATCGCCCTCAGTAATCTGTAGTCTCATCAGAGATCACACTCAATAACCTGTATTGTCATCAGAGATCACATTCAGAAATCAGCAGTCTCGTCGGAGATCACAGTCAGTAATCTGCAGTCTCGTCGGAGATCACACTCGGTAATCTGCAGTCTCGTCACAGATCACACTTGGTAATCTGTAGTCTCGTCAGAGATCACACTCGGTAATCTGTAGTCTCAACGGAGATCACACTCGGTAATCTGTAATCTCGTCAGAGATCACACTCAGTAATCTGTATTGTCGTCAGAGATCACACTCAGAAATCTGTATTGTCAGAGATCACACTCAGTAATCTGCAGTCTCGTCACACATCACACTCGGTAATCTGCAGCGTCGTCAGAGATCACAATCGGTAATCTGCAGCGTCGTCAGAGATCACACTCGGTAATCTGCAGCGTCGTCAGAAATCACACTCTGTAATCTGCAGTCTCGTCGGATATCACACTCGGTAATCTGCAGTCTCGTCACAGATCACACTCGGTAATCGGTAATCTTGCCAGAGATCACACTCGGTAATCTGTATTGTTGTCAGAGATCACTCAGAAATCTGTAGTGTCGTTAGAGATCACACTCAGTAATCTGTACTATCGTCAGAGATCACACTCAGTAATCTGTAGTCTCATCAGAGATCACACTCAGTAATCTGTAGTCTCGTCACAGATCACAGTCGGTAATCTGCAGTCTCGTCACAGATCACACTCGGTAATCTGCAGCGTCGTCAGATATCACACTCGGTAATCTGTAGTGTCGTCAGAGATCACACTCGGTAATCTGGAGTCTCATCAGAGATCACACTCGGTAATTTTGCAGTCTCGTCAGACATCACACTCGGTAATCTGTAGTCTCATCAGAGATCACACTCAGTAATCTGTAGTCTCGTCGGAGATCACACTCGGTAATCTATAATCTCGTCAAAGATCACACTCGGTAATCTGTATTGTCGTCAGAGATCACACTCAGAAATCTGTATTGTCAGAGATCACACTCAGTAATCTATAGTCTTGTCAGAGAACACACTCAGTAATCTGTAGTCTCGTGAGAGATCAGACTCAGTAATCTGTAGTCTCGTGAGAGATCAGACTCAGTAATCTGTAGTCTCGTCAGACAGCACACTCGTAATCTGCAGTCTCGACAGAGATCACACTCGGTAATCTGCAGTCTCGTCACAGATCGCACTCGGTAATCTGCAGCGTCGTCAGGAATCACACTCGGTAATCTGCAGTCTCGTCGGAGATCACACTTGGTAAACTGTAGTCTCGTCAGAGATCACACTCGGTAATCTGTAATCTCGTCAGAGATCACACTCGGTAATCTGTATTGTCGTCAGAGATCAGACTCAGAAATCTGTAGTGTCGTCAGAGATCACACTCAGTAATGTGTACTGTCGTCAGAGTTCACACTCAGTAATCTGTAATGTCATCAGAGATCACACTCAGTAATCTGTACTCTCGCCAGAGATCACACTCAGTAATCTGTAATCTCGACAGAGATCACACTCAGTAATCTGTACTCTCGCCAGAGATCACACTCAGTAATCTGTACTGTCGTCAGAGATCACGCTCAGTAATCTATAGTCTCGTCAGCGATCACACTCATAATCTGTAGTCTCATCAGACATCACACTCAGTAATCTTTATTGTCGTCAGAGAACACACTCAGAAATCAACAGTCTCGTCACAGATCACACTCGGTAATCTGTAATCTTGTCAGAGATCACACTCAGTAATCTGTACTGTCGTCAGAGATCACTCAGTAATCTGTAGTCTCCTCAGAGATCACACTCAGTAATCTGTAGTCTCGTCAGAGATCACTCAGTAATCTGTCGTCTCGTCAGAGATCACACTCAGTAATCTGTAATATCGTCAGACATCACACTCAGTAATCTGTAGTCTCGTCAGAAATCACACTCAGTAATCTGTAGTCTCGTCAGAGATCACACTCAGTAATCTGTAGTCTTGTCAGAGATCATACTCAGCAATCTGTATTGTCGTCAGAGATCGCCCTCAGTAATCTGTAGTCTCATCAGAGATCACACTCAATAACCTGTATTGTCATCAGAGATCACATTCAGAAATCAGCAGTCTCGTCGGAGATCACAGTCAGTAATCTGCAGTCTCGTCGGAGATCACACTCGGTAATCTGCAGTCTCGTCACAGATCACACTTGGTAATCTGTAGTCTCGTCAGAGATCACACTCGGTAATCTGTAGTCTCAACGGAGATCACACTCGGTAATCTGTAATCTCGTCAGAGATCACACTCAGTAATCTGTATTGTCGTCAGAGATCACACTCAGAAATCTGTATTGTCAGAGATCACACTCAGTAATCTGCAGTCTCGTCACACATCACACTCGGTAATCTGCAGCGTCGTCAGAGATCACAATCGGTAATCTGCAGCGTCGTCAGAGATCACACTCGGTAATCTGCAGCGTCGTCAGAAATCACACTCGGTAATCTGCAGTCTCGTCGGAGATCACACTTGGTAAACTGTAGTCTCGTCAGAGATCACACTCGGTAATCTGTAATCTCGTCAGAGATCACACTCGGTAATCTGTATTGTCGTCAGAGATCAGACTCAGGAATCTGTAGTGTCGTCAGAGATCACACTCAGTAATGTGTACTGTCGTCAGAGTTCACACTCAGTAATCTGTAATGTCATCAGAGATCACACTCAGTAATCTGTACTCTCGTCAGAGATCACACTCAGTAATCTGTAATCTCGACAGAGATCACACTCAGTAATCTGTACTCTCGCCAGAGATCACACTCAGTAATCTGTACTGTCGTCAGAGATCACGCTCAGTAATCTATAGTCTCGTCAGCGATCACACTCATAATCTGTAGTCTCATCAGACATCACACTCAGTAATCTTTATTGTCGTCAGAGAACACACTCAGAAATCAGCAGTCTCGTCACAGATCACACTCGGTAATCTGTAATCTTGTCAGAGATCACACTCAGTAATCTGTAGTCTCGTCAGAGATCAGACTCTGTAACCTGTAGTCTCGTCAGAG
This sequence comes from Mobula birostris, assembly GCF_030028105.1. Lineage (NCBI taxonomy): Eukaryota > Metazoa > Chordata > Chondrichthyes > Myliobatiformes > Myliobatidae > Mobula > Mobula birostris. Next base: position 59,405,461 of record NC_092394.1, read on the forward strand.
ATCACACTCAGTAATCTGTACTGTCGTCAGAGATCACTCAGTAATCTGTAGTCTCCTCAGAGATCACACTCAGTAATCTGTAGTCTCGTCAGAGATCACTCAGTAATCTGTCGTCTCGTCAGAGATCACACTCAGTAATCTGTAATATCGTCAGACATCACACTCAGTAATCTGTAGTCTCGTCAGAAATCACACTCAGTAATCTGTAGTCTCGTCAGAGATCACACTCAGTAATCTGTAGTCTTGTCAGAGATCATACTCAGCAATCTGTATTGTCGTCAGAGATCGCCCTCAGTAATCTGTAGTCTCATCAGAGATCACACTCAATAACCTGTACTGTCATCAGAGATCACATTCAGAAATCAGCAGTCTCGTCGGAGATCACAGTCAGTAATCTGCAGTCTCGTCGGAGATCACACTCGGTAATCTGCAGTCTCGTCACAGATCACACTTGGTAATCTGTAGTCTCGTCAGAGATCACACTCGGTAATCTGTAGTCTCAACGGAGATCACACTCGGTAATCTGTAATCTCGTCAGAGATCACACTCAGTAATCTGTATTGTCATCAGAGATCACACTCAGAAATCTGTATTGTCAGAGATCACACTCAGTAATCTGTAGTCTCGTCAGAGATCACACTCGGTAATCTGCAGTCTCGTCACACATCACACTCGGTAATCTGCAGCGTCGTCAGAGATCACACTCGGTAATCTGCAGCGTCGTCAGAGATCACACTCGGTAATCTGCAGCGTCGTCAGAGATCACACTCTGTAATCTGCAGTCTCGTCGGATATCACACTCGGTAATCTGCAGTCTCGTCACAGATCACACTCGGTAATCTGTAATCTTGTCAGAGATCACACTCGGTAATCTGTATTGTTGTCAGAGATCACTCAGAAATCTGTAGTGTCGTTAGAGATCACACTCAGTAATCTGTAATGTTGTCGTAGATCAGACTCAGAAATCTGTAGTGTCGTCAGAGATCACACTCAGTAATCTGTACTGTCGTCAGAGATCACACTCAGTAATCTGTACTATCGTCAGAGATCACACTCAGTAATCTGTAGTCTCATCAGAGATCACACTCAGTAATCTGTAGTCTCGTCACAGATCACACTCGGTAATCTGCAGTCTCGTCACAGATCACACTCGGTAATCTGCAGCGTCGTCAGATATCACACTCAGTAATCTGTAGTGTCGTCAGAGATCACACTCGGTAATCTGGAGTCTCATCAGAGATCACACTCGGTAATCTGCAGTCTCGTCAGAGATCACACTCAGTAATCTGTAGTCTCATCAGAGATCACACTCAGTAATCTGTAGTCTCGTCGGAGATCACACTCGGTAATCTATAATCTCGTCAAAGATCACACTCGGTAATCTGTATTGTCGTCAGAGATCACACTCAGAAATCTGTATTGTCAGAGATCACACTCAGTAATCTGTAGTCTCGTGAGAGATCAGACTCAGTAATCTGTAGTCTCGTGAGAGATCAGACTCAGTAATCTGTAGTCTCGTCAGAGAGCACACTCGTAATCTGCAGTCTCGACAGAGATCACACTCGGTAATCTGCAGTCTCGTCACAGATCGCACTCGGTAATCTGCAGCATCGTCAGAAATCACACTCGGTAATCTGCAGTCTCGTCGGAGATCACACTTGGTAAACTGTAGTCTCGTCAGAGATCACACTCGGTAATCTGTAATCTCGTCAGAGATCACACTCAGTAATCTGCATTGTTGTCAGAGATCAGACTCAGAAATCTGTAGCGTCGTCAGAGATCACACTCAGTAATCTGTACTGTTGTCAGAGTTCACACTCAGTAATCTGTAATGTCATCAGAGATCACACTCAGTAATCTGTAGTCTCGTCAGAGATCACACTCAGTAATCCGTAATCTTGACAGAGATCACACTCAGTAATCTGTACTGTCGTCAGAGATCACACTCAGTAATCTGTACTGTCGTCAGAGATCACACTCGGTAATCTGCAGTCTCGTCACAGATCACACGGTAATCTGCAGCGTCGTCAGAAATCACACTCGGTAATCTGCAGCGTCATCAGAGATCACACTCGGTAACTGCAGTTTTGTCGGAGATCACACTTGGTAATCTGTAGTCTCGTCAGAGATCACACTCGGTAATCTGTAGTCTCGTCAGAGATCACACTCTGTAATCCATAGTCTCGTCAGAGATCACACTCAGTAATCTGTACTGTCGTCAGAGATCACACTCAGTAATCTGTAGTCTCGTCAGAGATCACACTCAGTAATCTGTAGTCTCGTCACAGATCACACTCGGTAATCTGCAGTCTCGTCACAGATCACACTCGGTAATCTGCAGCATCGTCAGATATCACACTCAGTAATCTGTACTGTCGTCAGAGATCACACTCAGTAATCTGTAGTCTCGTCAGAGATCACACTCAGTAATCTGTAGTCTCGTCACAGATCACACTCGGTAATCTGCAGTCTCGTCACAGATCACACTCGGTAATCTGCAGCGGCGTCAGATATCACACTCAGTAATCTGTAGTGTCGTCAGAGATCACACTCAGTAATCTGTAGTCTCATCGGAGATCACACTCAGTGATCTGTAATGTCGTCAGAGATCATACTCAGTAATCTGTAGTCTCGTCAGAGATCACAATCAGTGATCAGTGATCAGTGTCAGAGATCACACTCAGTGATCTGCAGTGTCAGAGATCACACTCAGTGATTTGCAGTGTCAGAGATCACACTCAGTGATCTGCAGTGTCAGAGATCACACTCAGTAATCTGCAGTGTCAGAGATCACACTCAGTAATCTGTAATGTCAGAGATTGTTCACTAACCTGTAGTGTGATCATTCGCTCACCCATTATGTCACGAGAGTTCATATTCACTAATCCTGAAGTGCACATTAAATGCACAAAGCCCCAACCCAAGCAGTGCTGCAGAGTTTACTCTATTTAACCTATTTAAATTTCTATTCTGAGCCCTGTGTTCTAGAAGATAACACCGAAGTGTCAGTATGTCTGAAAAAGGGAACAGGGAACCAGCAAATTAGAAAAACTTCACACCTGCCCTTGTAAAAACTATCTTTAAAGGTACCTCACTTAATATTGTATTCTTTTCACTGAAAGAAATTATTAGGCAATGACCTTTAAAAATGTTTCACATAACAGACCAATGTAATTCAATTGGGTTCAGATTCCAGGTATAAAACTTGTGATTAAACTACGCATGGAATCTGAAGAGGAAGGAAGTGGGTGTCAGAAAGATCGATGGGTGAAGAGGGCTCAGTATTATTGGATAGGCTGTGGGAATAGTGAGAGGTGGATAATTGGAGAAGCTATGAGAAAGGAGACAGTTGCACAATTGAAAGGATTGTGGGATGAGACGGAGTGCGATAACAATAGGTGCTATAGGAAGAGGAGGGAGCAGTTAATTGGAGGGATTATAAAAAAAAGGGAGTGGAATAATCAGTGGACTGTGGACGTAGAAACCAACGGTGAAACTAGGGGGCTTGTAAGAATAAAATGAAGTGGGATAGTTTACCGGAAGAGCTTTGGCAAGGATAGGGAATAAGATAAATTGTACAGGCAGTGGTGATATCAACCTCCAAGATAATTGGAAGCTGCAGGAACAGCAGGAAGAAATATGGTTGGGGAGTAGAACAAGAGTACGAGAGAAATATCAGAGTGGGGTGATATTGACCCTTATAACTGCAGGGAGTCTGGAAATTGGATGCATTATGGGAATAGAAAAGGCTGTGAGAATATAAGGACATTGGAAGGGCTGGGAGAATAAAGCGATGTAGGGTAATTTCAGGATGTGAAAATAGTAAGAAGTGAGATACTTGAAAGAGCATTCAGCCCCCAACCCTTTGTTCACATAAATGAGTATTACAAGGGATTTCAATCAATTTAACTGAGAATTCCATTTGTGAATCACATACTCCTTTTTTCACAGTAGAGCCCAAAAATGCATATCTTTGCCCACAAAGACTTTGCAATGAATCATTTAGAAGATACTGAAAAGATGTGGAAAAAGGTCTTGTGGTCAAATGAGACTATATTTGAACTATTTGACCTCAACACTAAGCAGTATGTGTGGCATAAATCTAATAGTGTGCATCGTCGAGGGTACACCATCCCTACGGTGAAGGCAGCACCAAGTTCTGCGGATGCTTTTCGACAGCACACTGGCCTGGTCAGGACTGATGGGAAGATGAATGCTGCTAAATAACGAGAGATTCTGCATTAAAAACCTGCTAGCCTCTGCCTGAAAGCTTAAAATGGGGAGGAAGTTTGTCTTTCAGCAGGAAAACAATCAAAAGCACACATGCCAGAGCAACCATGGAATGGGCTTCAAAAGAAGAAAATTGATGCCTTTGAGTGGCCCAGTCAGAGTCCTGACCATAACCTGATCCAACAACTCTGGCTGCCCACCACTGCTCCTCAACTAACTTCGCACAGCTGGAGCAATTCTGCAAGGCAGAATGGGCAAATCTTGCTGCATCACGTTGCACAAAGTTAATAGTGACTTATCCAAAAGGACTACTGGCTGTAATAGCTGCGAGAGGTGCAAAGAGAATGAATACTTTTAAACCATCGACATTTCCAATTTTGAGTTTTCAGTTCTTCAAGCTTTACCATTTTCCCTGTTTTTGGGCTCTTCTGTGAACATGGAGTATGTGATTCACAAATAAAAATTCAGTTAAATTGCTCAAAATCATTGATTGTAATACTCATTTATGTGAGTGAAAGGTGTGGGCTGAATAATTTTATAAGGCACTGTAACTGTATGATTAGCACCAAGCAGGGCAATGGGGAGTTGTGAGGCACTTGATGGGAACAGGGAGTCATGGGAATGATGGGGCATTTGATAAGAGTGGGGGCAATAGGAGGTAGTGAGGCATATGATGGGAACAGGCCAATGGGGCTAGTGGGGTATTTGATGGGAACAGGGCAATGGGGGTAGTGGGGTATTTGATGGGAACAGGGCAATGGGGGTAGTGGGGTATTTGATGGGAACAGGGCAATGGGGGTAGTGGGGCATTTGATGGGAACACGGGAATGGGGGGTAGTGGGTCATTTGATGGGAACAGGGCAATGGGGTAGTGGGGTATTTGATGGGAACAGGGCAATGAGGGTAGTGGGGTATTTGATGGGAACAGGGCAATGGGGTAGTGAGTCATTTGATGGGAACACGGGAATGGTGGGTAGTGGGTCATTTGATGGGAACAGGGCAATGGGGGTAGTGGGGTATTTGATGGGAACACGGGAATGGGGGGTAGTGAGTCATTTGATGGGAACACGGGAATGGGGGTAGTGGGTCATCTGATGGGAACAGGGCAATGGGGGTAGTGGGGTATTTGATGGGAACAGGGCAATGGGGTAGAGAGTCATTTGATGGGAACACGGGAATGGGGTAGTGGGGTATTTGATGGGAACAGGGCAATGGGGTAGTGAGTCATTTGATGGGAACACGGGAATGGGGGGTAGTGGGTAATTTGATGGGAACAGGGCAATGGGGTAGTGAGTCATTTGATGGGAACACGGGAATGGGGGGTAGTGGGTCATTTGATGGGAACAGGGCAATGGGGGTAGTGGGGTATTTGATGGGAACATGGGAATGGGGGGTAGTGAGTCATTTGATGGGAACACGGGAATGGGGGTAGTGGGTCATCTGATGGGAACAGGGCAATGGGGGTAGTGGGGTATTTGATGGGAACACGGGAATGGGGGTAGTGGGTCATTTGATGGGAACAGGGCAATGGGGGTAGTGGGTCATTTGATGGGAACAGGGCAATGGGGGTAGTGGGGTATTTGATGGGAACACGGGAATGGGGTAGTGGGTCATTTGATGGGAACACGGGAATGGGGAGTAGTGGGTCATTTGATGGGAACAGGGCAATAGGGTAGTGGGTCATCTGATGGGAACAGGGCAATGAGGGTAGTGGGGTATTTGATGGGAACAGGGCAATGGGGTAGTGAGTCATTTGATGGGAACACGGGAATGGGGGGTAGTGGGTCATTTGATGGGAACAGGGCAATGGGGTAGTGAGTCATTTGATGGGAACAGGGCAATGGGGGTAGTGGGTCATTTGATGGGAACAGGGCAATGGGGTAGTGAGTCATTTGATGGGAACACGGGAATGGGGGGTAGTGGGTCATTTGATGGGAACAGGGCAATGGGGGTAGTGGGGTATTTGATGGGAACACGGGAATGGGGGGTAGTGAGTCATTTGATGGGAACACGGGAATGGGGGTAGTGGGTCATCTGATGGGAACAGGGCAATGGGGGTAGTGGGGTATTTGATGGGAACACGGGAATGGGGGTAGTGGGTCATTTGATGGGAACAGGGCAATGGGGGTAGTGGGTCATTTGATGGGAACAGGGCAATGGGGGTAGTGGGGTACTTGATGGGAACACGGGAATGGGGTAGTGGGTCATTTGATGGGAACAGGGCAATGGGGGTAGTGGGGTATTTGATGGGAACACGGGAATGGGGGGTAGTGGGTCATTTGATGGGAACAGGGCAATGGGGTAGTGGGTCATCTGATGGGAACACGGGAATGGGGGTAGTAGGTTATTTGATGGGAACAGGGCAATGGGGTAGTAGGTTATTTGATGGGAACAGGGCAATGGGGGTAGTGGGGTATTTGATGGGAACAGGGCAATGGGGGTAGTGGGGTATTTGATGGGAACAGGGCAATGGGGGTAGTGGGTCATTTGATGGGAACAGGGCAATGAGGGTAGTGGGTCATTTGATGGGAACAGGGCAATGGGGTAGTGGGTCATCTGATGGGAACACGGGAATGGGGGTAGTAGGTTATTTGATGGGAACAGGGCAATGGGAGTAGTGGGGTATTTGATGGGAACAGGGCAATGGGGGTAGTGGGGTATTTGATGGGAACAGGGCAATGGGGGTAGTGGGGTATTTGATGGGAACATGGGAATGGGGGGTAGTGGGTCATTTGATGGGAACAGGGCAATGGGGTAGTGAGTCATCTGATGGGAACACGGGAATGGGGGTAGTAGGTTATTTGATGGGAACAGGGCAATGGGGGTAGTGGGTCATTTGATAGGGATAGGGTAAGAGGAGGGGTGAGGCATTTGATTGAAACAGGGAAATGGAAGTGATGGAGCATTTGATGGGAGTGGGGCAGTGCCAGGTTGAGGCATTTTGTGGAAGCAGGGAAGTGAGGGGTGGTGAGGCATTTGATGGGAGAGGGCAACGGAGCTGGGACATTTGATAGAAGCAAGATAATAGGGGGTTAGCGGGTACTTGATGGGAACACGGCAATGAGGGGTGGGGCACTTGTAGGGAGCGGGACAATGGGGGCGTTTGGGGCATTTGGGGGGAGCGGGACAGGGAGGGTGGGTTAGAACTCGGGACGAGTTTGGAATGACCTGTGGCAGAGCTGACGGGAAGGGAAGGGTTGGTGTCACTGAAGAGTAGGGAGGGTGCCTGCTCGCCCCTCTCCGCAAATACTGTGTGTGTTTGGTTCATGCCTGAACCACAAACTGGGCGATGAAGTAAGGAAATCATGACTTTAAATATTTTTTTTAAAAAACAGATAAAGGAGTTAAGTGCAAGTGGCTGGTCTGATCAGGCAGCTCCTACCTTTACCCTATCACGGGCCGGCGGACCCTGAGCTCACACCTCCCTAGTTCGGCCAGAGGACCGCGCCCGCCGCCATTTCGCTCCTGCGTCCTGCCCGGCGCACAAAATGGCGGCGGTGATGCATTGGACGGTGCGCGGGAGGGAAGTCGAACCACACTCCCACCGACCCCATCCCAATCCTGATAACCCACCCTCACCCCGACACTAGCACTAACACCTTCCCCTTAAGGGTGATTGGAGTTTTCAACACAATGCTGAGGGGTTGATGGAGGCAGAGACTCTCATGACATTTCAGGTGCATCTGGGTGAGCACTTGAATCACCCGGGCATAGAGGATTACAGGTCAAAGTTCATCACAACAATGTTCCCCTAAATGTCAGTAAAACAAAACAGTTGTTTCTTGACTCCTGGAAGAGGGCTAGTGCACTCATCCTTCTGTCTACATCAACGGTGCTGAGATTCACAGCTTCAAGTTCCAATGGGCATCACTAATAGCCTGTATGATCCTGCAACTATGACACCAGGGTTAAGAATGCTGAGCCAGTGCCTCTGCTTTGTCAAGAGGCTAGAGAAATTCAACATGTACCCCTTGACCTTTGCCATTTGTCATAGCAGCCTCATTGCTTGTTATGGCAACAGCTCTGTCCAAGACCACAAGAAACTGCAGACACAGTTCAACATTTGATTGGAGCCATCTGGTTTCCATGGACACTTTCTGCTTCCTCAGTTCCATTGGGCAGAAGATGCAAAAGCCTGAAAGCATGTACCACCAGACTGAGGAATATTTTCTATCCATTGTTAAAAGACTGTTGAATGGTTCCCTAGTACAATAAGATGGACCACAAACAAGAGAAAATCTGCAGATGCTGGAAATCAAAGTAATACACACAAAATGCTGGAGGAACTCAGCAGGCTAGGCAGCACCTATGGAAAAGAGTGAACAGTTGACATTTCAGACTGAAACCCTTCATCAGGACAATCTACTTCGAAGTGACCATGCACCTTACTGTCCATCTACATTGCACTTTTTTGTGACCGTAACATTTTATCCTGCACTGTCACGTTTTCCCTTGTAGGTAAAACAGCAGGTTTGGTTCAAGATTGTTCAATATCATTTCCAGTACGCAAGTATAAAGGAGAATGAAAGAATTGTTACTCCAGATCCAATGCAGCACAAAAATTAAGATAAAGAACACAATAATACAATAAATATAAATACATAAGATAGCTTATCTACATAGATTGATTGTATTGCCATAAAGTGACACTATGCATAGGGTGACCCTGACAGGAAATGATAAAGTAGTGGTGGTGGGTGAGTTACTAGGTGGAGGTGCTGATCAATCTTACGGCTTAGGGAAACTGTTTTTGAGTCTGGCTGTCCTCTCTGATGGGAGTGGGACAAACAGTCCATTAACGGGCTGGGTGGGATCCTTCATGATATTGCTGGCCATATTCCGGCACCTTTCTGCAGTTAATGCTTAGATTTTCTAGAATCTTGATGCAAATTCCACACTGCCCAACTCTGGGCTGCACATATGCCCTAACTCAATGCATTTAGCTCCAATGGGAAGGTGATGCACCATCAATAACTCCAAAAGACTGGAAGTACAGTAAATACTGAAAGGCTTTTATTAGCAGTAAAATGTGACCTCCACCATGCTGAGTGTCTGCCCCTGGACTGAGGGAGGAGCAATGGCGCAATCGCCTTTATTCAGGGCTCTGTGGGAGGATCCACAGGGGCAGTCAGCAGAGGGGCGTGTCCAGACAGGTAACCCAGTGACAACATATATATATGGTTTACCCCAGAAGGTAAAGAGTTGGCCTTGATCCTTTCAGTCTGCTCTGCCAATCAGTAAGATAGTGGATGATCTAATCTCGACTTCTTCTCAAACTCTTTTGTTAATAAATAATTTTGCCATCTTCTTTCACCTGACTCCATCACCAACTTTTATCATTCCATCTCTCCTACCTTTCACTGCTTCAGATATCAATTTCTGTTCTGCTCACTCCTTCTCTTCAACTGCATCTTCAAAACTTGTTTTATCTAGTTTTGTACTTCCTGCATATGGTATTCTTTAGTTTTGGCTTGCTTCTATGCTTTATATTCTTAAAAAAAATGGAAGAACATTCTTTTCTAGTGATCCAATCAAAATTAAGAATGACTAAATCCTTGGTTATGGAGTTGTGTTTTAACCAGGGTCCCAACAAAAGTGATTAGAGAAAGAAATCCAGAGTATGGACCTTGGGTCATCTGAGTTATAACCATGAATGAAGTGTATCACTTTGGGTAATGATCGCTTTTGCAATACCGTGTCTGGATGATACTACTTGTAATCAATGTAATTTGTGAGGAAAAAGGGAAAATCATTTTTTTATGTGGGTGATCTGATCTTGACCATTGCTCCACTTTCTGCTTCGAACATTCTGTACATAAATGTTTTGCAGTGTCTCCATTAAAATTATATTCTGCTTTGCTATTATTCCTACCAAAGTAGAAAACCTTGCCTTTCCTAGCATTGTAATCTGACAGTATTTTGCTCACACACTTAACCAATTAAAAGTCCATTACATAATTTGCCTTCCCAATTACCTTTGTATCTTCTACAGATTTGAATTCAGTACATGTCCATTGATCCCTCAAAGACGCCACCGAAGTTGATAAAGTTTGTTAAGAAGGTAGGTGTAAGGATTTGCCCATTCCTCCTTGTAAAATTGCTCAAGCTGTACCAGGTTAGTTGGGATGTACTTGCTAGTGATGTTCAATCCAGTTAAGGTCAGGGGTCTGGCTGGGCCACTCAAGGATATCAATTTTCTTCATTTGAAGCCACTCCATGGTCGCCCTGGCAGTGCGTTTTAGGTTGTTGTCCTGCTGAAAGACAAATGTCTTCCCTAGTTTAAGCTTTCTGGCAGAGGCTAACAGGTTTTCATCCAGGAACTCTCAGTAGTTAGCAGTTTTCATCTTTCTATCAATCCTAAACAGATTTCCAGTCACGTGTACCACAAAAAAAGCATATCCTGCCCGTAAAGACTTTGCAAAGCATCTTTTCGAAGATACTGAAAATATATGGAAGAAGGTCTTGTGGTCGAACTAGACTATATTTAAACTTTCTGGCCTGAACACTAAGTGGTACATGCGGCATAAATCTAATACCACGCATCTGCCAGGTAACGCAGCTGCTAATATAAAGTATTGCGGAGGTAACACCAAGCTATGGGGATGCTTCTCAGCAGCAGGACAGGAAATCTGGTCGGAATTGATGGGCAGATGAATGCTGCAAATGGCAGACAGATTCTGCATGAAAACCTGCTGGCCTCTGCCGGAAGGCTTAAACTGGAGAGGATGTTCATCTTTCAGCAGGACAATGACTGAAAGAACACCGCCAGAGCAATCATGTATTGGCTTCAAATGAAGAAAATCGATGTCGTTGGGTGGCTGAGAGTCCTGACTTTAACCTGATCAAACATCGCTGGAATATAGCTCAGGAATGTCCACCGCCACTCCCCAACTAGTCTGGCACGGCTTGAGCAATTTTGCAGGGAGGAATGGGCAAATCTTGCTCCATCACACAGTGCAAAGCCAATAGAGACCTATCGAGAAAGACTACTGGCTGTAAGAGCTGTGAGAGGTAGTTCAGCAAAGGCAGATGAACATTTTGAACCACTGATATTTCAGTTTTTTGAAATTTCAGCTTTTCAGTACTTTATAATTTCATGTGTTTTACACTCTACTATAAAATAAGGAGTACATGATTCACAAATAACAATTCTCAGTTAAATTGATCAAATCCCTGGTTTTAATATTCACTTATGTGAACAAAGGTTTGGGGCTGAATACTTTTTCAAAGCATTGCACAAGGGGGCACAATTTTAAGGTGATTGGAGGGGGATGGGGGGATGTCAGAGGTAAGTCCTTTACATAGAGTGGTGAGTGTGTAGAATGCAGTGCCGGGGTGGTGGTACAGGCAGATGCATTGGGAGCATTGGAGATGGGACGTGGATGACAGAAGGAAGGAGGACCAGGGTTAGATTGATCTTAAAGTAGTTTAAAATGCCAGCACAACATCATGGGCTAATGGGTCCGTACTGCGCTGTGGTGCTCTATGTACCCTCAGTCCTGTCATCTGTCATTGGATTGTAGATAGTTGAGGCTTTGATTGATCCCGCTGTAATTCAGTGATCACTATTTGACAATTTGAAAATGATTTAAACATAGAAACATAGAAAATAGGTGCAGGAGTAGGCCATTCGGCCCTTCGAGCCTGCACTGCCATTCAGTATGATCATGGCTGATCATCCAACTCAGAACCCTGTACCAGCCTTCCCTCCATACCCCCTGATCCCCATAGCCACAAGGGCCATATCTAACTCCCTCTTAAATATAGCCAATGAACTGGCCTCAACTGTTTCCTGTGGCAGAGAATTCCACAGATTCACCACTCTCTGTGTGAAGAAGTTTTTCCTCATCTTGGTCCTAAAAGGCTTCCCCTTTATCCTCAAACTGTGATCCCTCGTTCTGAACTTCCCCAACATCGGGAACAATCTTCCTGCATCTAGCCTGTCCAATCCCTTTAGGATTTTATACATTTCAAAAAGATCCCCTCCTCAATCTTCTAAATTCCAACGAGTATAAGCCTAGTCAATCCAGTCTTTCTTCATATGAAAGTCCTGCCATCCCAGGAATTAATCTGGTGAACCTTCTTTGTACTCCCTCTATGGCAAGGATGTCTTTCCTCAGATTAGGGGACCAAAACTGCACACAATACCCCAGGTGTGGTCTCACCAAGGCCTTGAACAACTGCAGTAGTACCTCCCTGCTCCTGTACTCGAATACTCTTGCTATGAATGCCAGCATACCATTCGCCTTTTTCACCGCCTGCTGTACCTGCATGCCCACTTTCAATGACTGGTGTATAATGACACCCAGATCTCGTTGCACCTCCACTTTTCCTAATCAGCCACCATTCAAATAATAATCTGTTTTCCTGTTTTTGCCACCAAAGTGGATAACCTCACATTTATCCACATTAAATTGCATCTGTCATGAATTTGTCCACTCACCTAGCCTATCCAAGTTACCCTGCATCCTCTTAGCATCCCCCTCACAACTAACACTACCGCCCAGCTTCATGGCATCTGTAAACTTGGAGATGCTGCATTTAATTCCCTCATGTAAGTCATTAATATATATTGTAAACAACTGGGGTCCCAGCACTGAGCCTTGCAGTACCCCACTAGTCACTGCCTGCCATTCTGAAAAGGTCCCGTTTATTCCCACTCTTTGCTTCCTGTCTGCCAACCAATTCTCTATCCACATCAATACCTTACCCCCAATACCGTGTGCTTTAAGTTTGCACACTACTCTCCTGTGTGGGACCTTGTGAAGAGCCTTTTGAAAATCCAAATATACCACATCCACTGGTTCTCCCCTATCCACTCTACTAGTTACATCCTCAAAAAATTCTATGAGATTCGTCAGACATAATTTTCCTTTCACAAATCCATGCTGACTTTGTCCGATGATTTCACCGCTTTCCAAATGTGCTGTTATCACATCTTTGATAACTGACTCTAGCATTTTCCCCACCACCGACGTTAGACTATAATTCCCCGGTTTCTCTCTCCCTCCTCTTTTAAAAAGTGGGGTTACATTAGCCACCCTCCAATCCTCAGGAACTAGTCCAGAATCTAATGAGTTTTGAAAAATTATCACTAATGCATCCACTATTTCTTGGGCTACTTCCTTAAGCACTCTGGGATGTAGACCATCTGGCCCTGGGGATTTATCTGCCTTTAATCCCTTCAATTTACCTAACACCACTTCCCTACTAACATGTATTTCCCTCAGTTCCTCCATCTCACTAGACCCTCGGTCCCCTACTCGTTCCGGAAGATTGTTTATGTCCTCCTTAGTGAAGACAGACCAAAGTAGTTATTCAATTGATCTGCCATGTCCTTGTTCCCCATGATCAATTCACCTGTTTCTGTCTGTAGGGGACCTACATTTGTCTTAACCAATCTTTTTCTTTTCACATATCTATAAAAGCTTTTACAGTCAGTTTTTATGTTCCCTGCCAGTTTTCTCTCATAATATTTTTTCTCTTTCCTAATTAAGCCCTTTGTCCTCCTCTGCTGGACTCTGAATTTCTCCCAGTCCTCAGGTGAGCCACTTTTTCTTGCTAATTTGTATGCTTCTTCTTTGGAATTGATACTATCCCTAATTTCCCTTGTCAGCCATGGGTGCACTACCTTGTTTGATTTATTCTTTTGCCAAACTGGGATGAACAATTGTTGTAGTTCATCCATGCGATCTTTAAATGCTTGCCATTACATATCCACCGTCAACCCTTTAAGTGTCATTTGCCAGTCTATCTTAGCTAATTCACGTCTCATACCTTCAAAGTTACCCCTCTTTAAGTTCAGAACCTTTGTTTCTGAATTAACTATGTCACTCTCCATCTTAATGAAGGATTCCAGCATATTATGGTCACTCTTACCCAAGGGGTCTCTCACAACAAGATTACTAATTAACCCTTCCTCATTGCTCAAAACCCAGTCCAGAATAGCCTGCTCTCTAGTTGGTTCCTCGACATGTTGGTTCAAAAAACCATCCCGCATACATTCCAAGAAATCCTCTTCCTCAGCACCCTTACCAATTTGGTTCACCCAATCTATATGTAGATTGAAGTCACCCATTATAACTGCTGTTCCTTTATTGCACGCATTTCTAATTTCCCCAACCTCACTACTACTGTTAGGCGGCCTGTACACAACTCCCACCAGCGGTTTCTGCCCCATAGTGTTATGCAGCTCTACCCATATCGATTCCACATCCTCCCGGCTAATGTCCTTCCTTTCTATTGCGTTAATCTCCTCTCTAACCAGCAATGCTACCCCACCTCCTTTTCTTTCATGTCTATCCCTCCTGAATATTCGATATCCCTGAATGTTGAGCTCCCATCCTTGGTCACCCTGGAGCCATGTCTCTGTGATCCCAACTATATCATATTCATTAATAACAATCTGTACTTTTAATTCATCCACCTTGTTACGAATGCTCCTTGCATTGACACACAAAGCCTTCAGGCTTGCTTTTACAACACTCTTAGCCCTTATACAGTTATGTTGAAAAGTGGCCTTTTTTGATTTTTGCCCTGGATTTGCCGGCTTGCCACTTTTACTTTTCACCTTACTACTCGTTTTGTTCGTTCATTCTGGTATATTATGCATTCATTCAATATATTCTGATGATCTATTCTTCAAAGACTGAAAGACTGACAACAACTGCACCAAAAATAATTTCCCTGTCATTAAGCATGTTGACTCTGCTGGATGTCTTGCTGTTATTACCTTACTAAGGGATTCCAACACTTTCCCATTGACAGATGTCAAGCTAAGTAACACACTCAGAATGCTGGAGGAGATCTTTCATCAAGACTGTCAGGCTAATTGGCTTCTAGTTTACTGCTTTCCGTTTACCTCAGTTCTTCAACAGTGTCTTTCCAACTTTCTTGAATCTAGGGAATTTTTGAAGATCACAGCTCAGTCCATCACAATCTTTATAGTCTAAAATGCAGGTTATCAGATCCGGAGTATTTATATGGATTTAGTCTATTTCTTCTTAGCTTGTCTGATATATCCTCTCTCTCTTTTGTCCTCTGACTTTCTACTATAATTCAGTATTTTGGTGCCTTCTACAGTGAAGAAATTCACAGTTATACAGTACCACTTTCTACAAAGTGAAACCCAATAGCATGAATCGCAGTGATGCTTCGCTACAGATGAACTGAATGCCTTCTATGCACGCTTTGAAAGAGAGAATATAGCTATAGCTGTGAAGATCCCTGCTGCACCCGGTGACCCTGTGATCTCTACTTCAGAGGCTGATGTTAGGCTGTCTTTCAGGAAGGTGAATCTGAGCAAGGTGGAAGGCCCTGACCGAGTATCTGGTAAGGCTCTGAAAACTTGTACAGCTAACTGCCAAGTGTATTCAAGGACATTTTCAACCTCTCACAGCTACAGCCGAAAGTTCCCACCTGCTTCAAAAGGGCAACAATTATACCAGTGCCCAAAAAGATTAGTGTGAGCTGCCTTAATGACTATCACCCAGTAGCACTCACATCTACAGTGATGAAATGCTTTGAGAGATTGGTCATGTCTAGAATTAATTCCTGCCTCAGCAAGGACCTGAACCCACTACAATTTGCCTTTCGCTACAATAGGTCAATGGCAGGTGCAATCTCAATGGCTCTTCACATGGCCTTAGATCACCTGGACAATACTAACACTTATGTCAGGATGCTGTTTATTGACTATTGCTGAGTGTTTAACACCATCATTCCTACAGTTCTGATCAATAAGCTACAGAACACGTGCCTCCGTTCCTCCCTCTGCAATTGGATCCTCGAATTCCTAACTATAATCTGTGTGGATTGGTGATAATATTTCCTCCTTGCTGACAATCAGGGGTGTGTGTTTAACTCACTGTTCTGCTCTCTCTATACCCATGACTGTGGCTAGGCATAGCTCAAATACCATCCATGAATTTGCTGATGATACAACCATTGTTGACAGAATTTCAGATGGTGATGAGAGGGCGTACAGAAGTGAGATATGCCAACTAGTTGAGTGGTGTCGCAGCAACAACCTGGCACTCAGCGTGAGTAAGACCGA
This sequence comes from Mobula birostris, assembly GCF_030028105.1. Taxonomy (NCBI): domain Eukaryota; kingdom Metazoa; phylum Chordata; class Chondrichthyes; order Myliobatiformes; family Myliobatidae; genus Mobula; species Mobula birostris. The sequence continues at coordinate 59,421,746 of NC_092394.1, forward strand.
GAGCTGATTGTGGACTTCAAGAAGGGTAAGACAAGGGAACATGAACAAATCCTCATAGGGGGATCAGAAGTGGAGGGAATGAGTAATTCCAAGCTCTCTGGTGTCAAGATCTCTGAGGATCTAACCTGGTCCCAATTTATCAATGCAGCTATAAAGAAGGCAAGACAGCGGCTATATTTCATTACGAGTTTGAGGATATTAGGTGTGTCAAATAAAACACTCAAAAAATGTCAACAGATGTACCATGGAGAGCATTCTGACTGGCTGCATCACTGTTTGGTATGGTGGGGGTGGGGGGGAGCAGCTACAGCACAGGATCGAAAGAAGCTACGGAAAGATGTAAAACTAGTCAGTTCCATCTTGGGTTCTAGCCTCTGTAGTGTCCAAGACATCTTTAAGGAGCAGTGTCTCAAAAAGGCTGCATCCATTATTAAGGACCCCCATCACCCAGGACGTGCCTTCTTCTCATTGGACAGCTGGAGACTCTTCTCCCCAAGGGCAGAAATAGTGAATATGAGGCCTCATATTTTTAAGATGATTGGAGGAAATCACCTTAAAAAATCATCCTGGGGTGTTAGAGGTAGGATTTTTACACGCAGAGTGGCAGGTGTGTGCAAGGAGGAGATATTATCACTAATCGGCAGAGATTGTGGTTAAGAAGTTGAGGATCCAATTGCAGAGGGAGGAACAGAGGCATGTATTCTGTAGCTTTCCGATCAGGACTGTAGGAATGATGGTGTTAAACACTCAGCAATAGTCAATAAACAGCATCCTGACATAAGTGTTTGTATTGTCCAGGTGATCTAAGGCCGTGTGAAGAGCCATTGAGATTGCAATAGGCAAATTGCATTGGGTCCAGGTCCTTGCTGAGGCAGGAGTTCATTCTAGTCACAACCAACCTCTCAAATCACTTTATCATTGTAGATGTGAGTGCTACTGGGCGATAGTCATTCAGGCCACCCATAAAACTCTTCTTGGAAGAAGAAAGAATTGTTGCCCTTTGGAAGCAGTTGAGAACTTCCGACTGTATCAGTGAGAGATTAAAAATGTCTTTGAATACACCCACTAGCTGGTTGTCACAGCTTTTCAATGCTTTACCAGGTACCAACGCCTTGTAAGGGTTTGCCCTCCCGAAAGACAGCCTAATATCAACCTCTGAGACAGAGATGACAGGGTACCAGGCGCAGCAGGGATCCTCACAGCTGTAGTTGTATTCTCTTTTTCAAAGTGGGCATAGAAGGCATTGAACTCATCTGGTAGTGGAGCATCACTAACATTCATGATGTTAGGAAGTAATGTCTTGCAGACCCTGCCAGAGATGACGTGCATCCGATGTTGCCTCCAACCTTGTTCAAAATTGTCTCTTCACTCTTGAAATAGCCCTCCGCAAATCATACCTGGTTTTCTTGAACAGTTCTGGGTTGCCAGACTTGAATGCCACAGATCTAGCCTTCAGCAGACGACGTATCTCCTGGATCATCCACGGCTTTTGGTTTGGGAATGTACAGTAGGTATTTGTAGGCACACACTCATCCACACAGGTTTTAATGAAGTCAGGAACAACTGCAACATACTCATCCAGATTCGACGATGAATCCCTGAATACAGTCCAGTCCACCAATTCAAAGCAGTCCTGTAGGCGCTCCTGTGCTTCCCTTGTCCAAACCGTAATTTCGATCTCCTTTAACTCGTGTACTGAAGAATGGCAAATCTGAGTCTATGTTCTTCCCAAGAGCATCTTTTACCATGACATCATTACATAATCTTGTCCTATTATACATGATTAGATCAAAAATAACCTTTTTGACCCAAATTCATGAAGTTCAGTTCAAAACTATCTTGGTTAATCTGATTTTTCCAATTGATAAGAAAATTAAAGGGATAAGAAAATTATTGGAGTACCTTTCTTGTTGGCCCCCAACATTTCTTATTTCTCACTTTTAAACCCTCTAGCCTAAAGACTGGACCATGCTGTGAAGAAGAGAACTGGGAAGGAAACACTTTAACACTGTTACTTGGAGGGGTACTGGTTGCTTATTCATGAGAATTATTTATTTAAACATACAGTGCAGAATAGGCCCTTCTGGCCATTCGAGCTGTGCTGCCCAGCAACCCACTGATTTAACCCTAGCCTAATCATGGGACAATTTACAATGACCAACTAACCTACCAACCGGTACGTCTTTAAACTGTGGGAGGAAACCCACGTACGCACGGAAAGGACAAACAAACTTGCTTCCAGAGGAGGCTGGAACTGAACTCGGCACTCCAGAGCTCCGAGCTGTAATAGCAGTGTGCTAATTGATACGCTACCATGCTGTTGCATGCAGAAGATAAACAAAATGGTACGACAAACTATTAAGAAGTAATGCATTGGCCTTTATTGTAAGAGGGTTGGCGTACAAAAGGCCAGCAAACTTTAACTGAACTTTGGTGAGATCTCTTTTAGGGTTGTACTGAAATAGTTTAAAATTCATTCCTTGTTTCTGATTCAGCAGCAAGAGGAATTCGCAAACAAGGGAGCCACCATACATGTGTTACACACCCAACTCGGTAGGTCAGGCAGCATCTACAGAGAACAATAAATAGTTGATGCTTCAGGCCGAGACCCTTCATCAGGTCTGTGCATGTGTTAAAGATTTTAAGAAATGACTTTATTAGAGATATATAAAGAATAAAATACAGAAAGAAAGAAAAATTATTGATAAAGTAGTAAATGAAAATGAATAACATTTATCAACCAATTACTAAGCCACTCCACACAATATACTGCCAGAGAGAACCACAGGTGCCCAATAGCTTTTCCAGTCTCTCTCTCTCTCTCTACCCTTCCCCCCCCTCTCCCCTTCTCCCTCCCTCTCTCCCCCTCGATGTCATAGGGTTAGGGTTAGTAACTCTTAACAATAGTTACAAAGCAACCTCAGAGAAGATTCCCACTTCCACAAAGCAATTACTCCTTTTTATACCCTTCAAGATCCCTTCAAAATTTACCCAGTACATTTCCAGACAAACATGTTTTTCACCATCATCTGCTCTCAAGTCTATAGATTGACACTGATGGTATGTTCTCAAAAGATGGCTCTGATCTGATTCCCTCCTTGTACTTTCTCAAAACATTCCAATGCCACAGACTCCCAGCGCTTTCTCTTATAATCTTCTATTTTCTGTTACATAATTTATCAAGGAGGAATTAAATTTAACTCTTTCCTTACATTTATACAGTTTTGGTTTCTATATCTAGAGAAGGATATACAATATGATATTGATTCATTAGATTGATTCCAGGGAGAAAGATGTTGAGCTGGGAAGGGAGATGAGGAAGATTGGTCTATGAACACTTCAGCTTAGAAGAATGGGGGGAATATCTTTGAAAAACTAAATAATTCTAAAAAGGATTAACAAGGTAAAAGTGGGTATTTTCTCAAGGTCTTTGAATGTTTTCAAAAGTAAAACTGCAATACGTTTAGATACTTGAGGATATCAAGAAATGGAAACTTGAGATGTGATATCAGCTGATATTCAGGGGATTTAGTTTTTGTTATTTTCTGATCAATGGTCCAAAATGGCCCTATTCAAAAATACAATGAGCAATGTCTCTCAGGCACTCTCGTCATATTTTTGCACAAATTGGATGTAAATCCCAGCACTGTCCACACTTGACACTGGGGCTTTATAAGGCATTGCTCAGACAACATTTGGAGTATTGTGAACAGTTTTGGGCCCCTTATCAATGCAAGGATGTACTGGCATTGGAGAGGGTTCAGAGGAGATTTATAAGAATGATTCTGGGAATGAAAGGGTTTATCTATCAGGAGTACTTGATATTTCAGGGCATACACTTGACGGAGTTTAGTAAAACGAGGGGGGGGGGCAGATCTCATTGAAACCTACTGAATATTAAAAGAGCTAGGCAGATGGGGTGTAGGGAGAATGTTTCCAATAGTGGGAGAGCCTAGGACCAGAGGACACAGGCTCAGAATAGAAAGGCATCCCTTAATAACTGAGATGAGGAGGAATTTCTTTAGCCGGAGGGTGGTGAATCTCTGAAATTCAATGCTACAGACAGACCTCACTGGATATATTTAAAGTTCAGGTTCATAGGTTCTTGATTAGTCAGGGCATCGAAGGTTACGGGGAGATGGTAGGAAAATGGAGTTGATAGGGAAAATAAATTGGCCATTTTTGAATGGCAGAGCAGACTTGATGGTCTGAGTAGCCTAATTCTTCTCCCAAGTCTTATCATCTAATGGACACGGATGGAGGGCATACTCTTCTTAGGCAATCCGTTAAAATTGAGAATGATTTGCCTCCACTCAGAGGGATCTTGGGGTCCAAGTCCATAGGACACTCAAAGCTGCTATGCAGGTTGACTCTGTGGTTAAGAAAGTATACAGTGCATTGGCCTTCATCAATCGTGGGATTGAGATTAGGAGCCGAGAGGTAATTTTGCAGCTGTATAGGACCCTGATCAGACCCCACTTGGAGTACTGTGCTCAGTTTTGGTCGCCTCACTACAGGAAGGATGTGGAAACCATAGAAAGGGTGCAGAGATTTAGAAGGATGCTGTCTGGATCGGGGGGCATGCCTTATGAGAATAGCTTGAGTGAACTCGGCCTTTTTCCCTTGGAGTGACAGAGGATGAGAGGTGACCTGATAGAGGTGTATAAGATGATGAGAGGTATTGAACATGTGGATAGTCAGAGGCTTTTTCCCAGGGTTGAAATGGCTAGCACGAGAGGGCACAGTTTTAAGGTGCTTGGCAGCAAGTACAGAGGAGATGTCAGGGGTAAGTTTTTTTCACTCAGAGAGTGGTGAGTGCGTGGAATGGGCTGCCAGTGGTGGGGGCGGATACAATAGGGTCTTTTTAAGAGATTCCTGCACAGGTACATGGAGCTCAGAAAAATAGAGGGCTATTAGTAACCCTAGGAAATTTCTAAGGTCAGGACATGAAGGGCCTGTATTGTGCTGTAGGTGTTCTATGTTGCCTTTGTTCTTCTGTGCTCCCAGGGATAAAGTTCCAACCTGTCCAACTTCTCCCTATTACTCAGTCCCTCAAACTGCTGCAATATTCTTGTCAATCTCCTCTGCTCTATTTCTAGCTTAATGGCACCCTTCCTATAGTAGGGTGACCAAAACTACACAGAGTACTCCAAATGTGGTCTCACCAATGCCTTGTACAACTGCAAGATAACATCTTAGCTTCCATACTCAGTGTCCTGATTGATGAAGGCCAGCATCCCTCACCACCTGTCTATCTGCAATGCCATTTCAAGTTCAAAGTTGAGTTTATTGACATATACACAGGTGCAATGAAATACTTACCTGCATCAGATAAATAACATTCACAAGAAAAACATAAATTATACACAAATTTTACAAGAAAAAATAGTTACTTTATACTTTATTGTCGCCAAACAGTTGATACTAGAGCATACAATCATCACAGCGATATTTGATTCTGCGCTTCCCGCTCCCTGGAGTACAAATCAATAGTAAATATTAAAAAAATAAATTATAAATCATAAATAGAAAATAGAAAAGGGAAAGTAAGGTAGTGCAAAAAAACGGAGAGGCAGGTCCGGATATTTGGAGGATACGGCCCAGATCCAGGTACCAAAAGGAAACAAAAAAATACAAGAGATTCAGAGTTCTGCAGCACGGAAGCAAGCCCATCAGCCCAACTGTCCAAAGGACAAAATGTCCCATCCAAGCTAGTCCCACCTGTGAGAGTTTGGCTCTTAACCTTTTAAACCTGCCCAATCCTTTTCCTTTCCAGCTGCCTTTCAAAAGTTGTTGTTTCACCAGCCTCATCCAGTTCTTCTAGCAGCTCATTCCACATACACACCACCTTGTGTGTAAAAAACTTGCCCTAATGTTCCTATTAAATCTCTCCCCTCTGACCTTAAACCTACGGCCCCCAGTTCTTAATTCTCCAACCCTGGGACAGAGTTCATTCACTTTATTCCCCACATGATTTAATATACCTTTATAAGATCATCTCTCAACCTCTTATGCTCCAAGGAATGAAGTTATAGCCTATCTAACATATTCATATAACTTAGTCTCTCAAATCCTGGCAATGTCCTTGTGAATCTTTTCTGCACTCTTTCCAGTTCGCTAATGTGTTTCCTACAGTAGAACGGCCAAAATTGAACACTGTTACTTCATTTGTAGCTTCACAAGAATCCTGAACAACCTCTCCCAACTCATTCTCGGTACCCTGACTTATGGAAGCCATCGTACCAAATGCCTTCTTCACCACCCTGTCTACATGCAACTCCAGATTCACTCAACCATGCAGCTGTGCTTTGAGGTCTCTTTGTTCTGCCACACTTCCCAGGTCCTGCTGTTCATTCTAAAAGTCCCTTCAGGGATTTGTCTTTCCAATATGCAACATCTTGGACTTAACTAAATTAAACTCTATTTGCCATTCCTTGGCTCATTACTCAGCTAATCAAGATCCCACACCCCACCCCGTAACTTCTGATAACCTTCTTGATTGTCTGCTTATGCCACCTATTTTACTGTCACCTGCAAACTTGTTCACCATGAACCTGGTGGTATGCGACTCAGAGCTTCTGTGCTTCCTGTCCAATGATAGCTGGAAGAAGTTGGCATGGCCTGGATGGTGGGAACATTTGATAACCAATGTTATCCCTTGAGGTGGCAGCTCATGTGGATAACTTCAGTGGTGGGGAGTATGTGCCTGTGATGTATTGGGCTGAGTCCACTACACTCTGCAGCCTCTATTGTTCCTCTGCAGATGAATTGTCATACCAGACCATGATGGAACCAGATAGGAGACCTTCAATAGTACTCCTGAGACAAACCAAACCTCCTAAGGAATTAAAGATTCCATCTTTTCGTGCTTTAGCAATGATTTAGATGATGGAATAGATGGCTTTGTTGCCACATTTGCAGATGATATGAAGATTGGTGGAGGGGCGGTTAGTGTTGAGGAAAAAGGTGACAGACAGATTAGGAGAATGGGCAAGGAAGTGGCAAATGAATTACAATATTGGAAGATGCATGGTCATGCACTTTGGTAGTAGAAATAAATATGTGGACTATTTTCTAAACGAGGAGAAAATCCAAAAAATCTGAGATGCAAAGGGACTTGGGAGTCCTTGTGCAGAACAACCCAAGAGTTAACTTGCAGGTTGAGTCGGTGGTGAGGAAGGCAAATGCAATGTTAGCATCATTTCAAGAGGTCTAGAATACAAGAGCATGGATGTGATGCCGAGGCTTTATAAGGCACTGGAACAGTTTTAGGCTCCTTATCTAAGAAAAGATATGCTGGCATTGGAGAGGGTCCAGAGGAGGTTCACAAGGATGATTCTAGGAATGGAAGGGATATCATATGAGGAACGTTTGATAATTCTGGATCTGTACTCATTGGAATTTAGAAGGATTGTGGGAGGAGGGAATCTCATTATAATCTTTCAAATGCTGAAAGGTCTAGACGGAGCCTCAGGATAGAGGGGCGTCCATTTAAAACAGAGATGCAGGGAAGTTTCTTTAGCTGGAGGGTGCTGAATTTGTGGAATTTCTTACCACAGGCGAATGGAGGCTAGGCCGTTGGGTGTATTTAAGGCAGAGCTTGATAGGTTCTTGACTGGACACAGCATCAAAGGTTACAGGGAGAAAGTTGGGGAGTGGGGCTGAGGAGAGGGAAAAAGGATCAGCCATGATTGAATGGTGAAGCAGACTCGATAGGCCAGATGGCCTAATTCTGCTCCTGTGTGTATGGTCTAATGGTCTAAAGATGCTGGTATGTCTTCCCTGTGATTGTATCCAAATGCTGGGTCCAGAACTGGTCATCCAGTATGTTCGGGCCCAAAAACTGAAAGCTGCTGTCTCTCTCCAGTGCCAAGCCTCCAGGGTAGACTAGTGCATACTCACACTACTTCCCCTTTGAAAGGTCAACAATCAGCTCTTTAGTTTTACTGATGTTGAGCCAGTACCACTCAACCAGGTGTCCTATATGGTAACTCAGAACCACCTGTGAATCAGCCAACACTGGTGTCATTGGCCTGTACTCCTAGGTGCTCTGATCTCTAATAATCCCCGGGGCCCGACCGTTCACTGTGAAAGTCCTGCCTTGATCTGTCTCCCCAAAATGCAACATCCCACACTGATCAGAATTAAACTCCATTTGCCTTTCCACATCCCACTTGCCCAGCGGATAAAGATCGCTCTGTAAATCCTGATAACCATCTTCACTGTTTGTGATATCACCTATTCTAGTGTTATCTGCAGACTTACTAACAACAGCTTGCACATTCTCATCCAAATTACTGAGCCCACCACAACCTCTGAGGAACACCATTAGTCTCAGGACTCCAATCTGAATAACAACCTTCCACCAATAACTTCTGCTTCCTACCATCAAGCCAATTAGCCAGCTCTTCCTCGATCTCATGCAGAACATTATCAAAAATCTTACTCTGGCAAATGGAGTTTCATTCTGACAGCACTCTGTCCTCATTGACTTTCTTCAAAAAACTCATGAGACATGAACTCCCATGTTCTTTACTCTCTGAACCAAAGTTGTTACGGACATCTGGACAACCCAATTGCCTCTTTACCTCTAACCCTAGCACATTGAATAAGAGTCAGTCAGTTTGATATAATCAATGGAAATGTTTAATAATGAGCCCCTTTACAAATGGCTGCCGATTAAGGCCAGTACACAAGGTTCTGAGTCCGTTATTTGTCTACAGGAAGGTCATGACGGTACCATTTTTCCCAATTTGCCAGCTCTCCAATGGATAAAATCGAATCAAGATCCTGCAAAACAGAAGTTAAAAGTTCAAACAGTAAATTACAATCTGCTTCTGAGTATTTCTTTACAAAGTAATTTAGGTGGATTAATTAAGCGTGGTGGGCAGGCTGCTCCAGGTAACGTTGGAAAGCTTATTCAAAATTTATAAAATTTGAAACAGTATTTCCAATATTCTTAATTTCCAAAACTTCTAATACCTACATGTTGTGACGTTCAAATAAAGATGAGCCAGATCTACGTTATACATGCAATCCCATAAACAAAAGCTGAATTGTAGCAGTGTTACCCGGATTACATGTAGATGGTTGAAGGTGAATGTGTATATTAGTGCAGTGAACCAATAGGATCTGCCTCGGGTCGGCAGTGGCTCTCCGTAAACAACAGATTCACATTTATTTGTCAATTATCACATGAACATGCAAACATTTTCATTTAGAACCAACACACCCAAGGATGTGCTGCACAGTCCAGCGCCCACAATGCCCAGCAGAACAACAGCACACAACAAAGCAAGCCCCTTTCCTCTCTCCACCCACACACGGACAGTATTCCAGCTCCTGGGCAAGCCCTCAGCTTCAGCCATCGGGTTATGACATTCAGATTTCCCATCAACCTTCAGGCTTAAAGCATCAGCAGAGTATCGGGTGACAGAATCCAATTATCACGCTCGGGGTAGAGAGTAGCACCCCAACAACGATGTTGACCTTCTGCTCCCTCATGAGTGACCATAAGAAACAGGATCAGTATAAGGCACATTGAGTCAGCCCTGCCATTGCATCACTGCTGATCCATCTCCCTCTCCACCCTATTCTCCTGCCTTATCCACGTAACCTTTCATGCCCTGGCTTATCAAGAATATATCAACCTTTGCCTTAGATCCACCCGGCCATGGCAATGAATTCCAGAATCACCTCCTTCTGGCGAAATAAATTCCTCCTCATCTCCATTCTAAATGGACATCCTTCTATACTGAGCCTGTGCCTTCTGATCCTCGACTCCCCCACTATAGGAAACATCCTCTCCACATGCACACAATCTAGACCTTTCAAGATTCACTAAGTTTCAATGAGATCCCCACTGATTCTTCTAAACTCCAGCGAGAACAGGCCCAGAGCCATCAAACGCTCCTCACATGTTTCATACCCTTCCATTCCTGGAATCCTTCTCAGGACCCTCTCCAATGCCAGCACATCATTTCCTAGATAAGGAGCCCAAAACTGCTCACAATCCTCCAAGTGAAGTCTGACCCATGCCTTATTAAGCCTCAACATTACACTGACGAGAACATCTGCGGATGCTGGAAATCTGAGCAACACACACAAAATGCTGGAGGTACTCAGCAGGCCAGGCAAAGAGTAAATAGTCCACACTTCGGGCTGAGGCCCTTCATCAGGACTGGAAAAAAAAGGGAAGTTAGATCAAGAAGGTGGGGGGAGGGGAGGAAGAAGTGCGAGGTGATGGGTGAAACCAGGAGAGGGGTGGGGTGAAGTGAGCAGACTGAGGCCATTCAGCCCACGAGCCTGCTCTGCCATTTCATCATGGCTGATCTCAGAACCCATTCAACCCCAGACACCTGCCCTCTCAAAGTATCTATCCCTTGATGCCCCGACCAGTCAGGAATCTATCAACTTCCACCATGAATATACCCACAGACTTGGCCTCCACTGCAGTCTGTGGCAGAGCATTCCACAGATTCTTTGGCTAAAAAATTCCTCTTTGCCTCTGTTCCAAGAGGTCACACTTCAATTTTGTCTAAGTCCTGCTGCAATAGGCAGTGCTTCCTCAGCACTATCTACCTCACCACCTATCTTCATATCAAGCACAAACTTTGCCACAAAGCCATCAATTCCATTATCTAAATCACTGACAAACAATGGGAAAAGTAGCGGTCCCAATACTGTTGGTCACTGGCAGCCAACCAGAAAAGGGCCCCTTTTATTCCCACTCGCTGCCTCCTGCCTGTCAGCCATTCCTCTATCTACGCCAGTATCTTTTCTGTAATGCCACAGGATTTTATCTTGTTAAGCAGCCTCATGTGTGGCACCTTCTGAAAATCCAAGTGGGTGACATCCAGTCTTCCTCCTTTGTCCATCCTGCTTGGTTCATTACTTCCTCGAAGAACTCTAACAGATTTGTCTTCACAGAAACCATGCTGACTTTGACTTATTTTATCATTAGTCTCCAAGTACGCTGAAACCTTGTCCTTAATGGAGTCCAACATTTTCCCAACCATTGAGGTTAGGCTAACTGCCCTACAACATCCTCTCTTTTGTCTTCCTCCCTTTTTAATCTTCCAGTCCTCCGGGACCATGCCGGAATCAAGTGATTCTTGAAAGATCATGACCAATGCATCCGTTATCTCTTCAACAACCTCTCTCAGGACTCTGGGATGTCGTCCATCTGGTCCAGGTGACTTATCCACCTTCAGACATTTCAGTTTGCCTGGCACTTAGTAATAGCAATGGCATTCCCTGACACTCATGGACCTCTGGCAAACAAGCCAGTGTCTTCCGCAATGAAGACTGATGCAAAGTACCCATTAAGTTTATCTGTCATTTCTTTGTCCCCCATTACTACTTCACCAGCATCATTTTCCAGTGGTCCAATATCAACTCTCACCTCTCTTCTACTCTTTATATAACAGAAAAAACTTGTGGTATCCTGCTTTATATTATTGGCTAGTCTGCCCTCATATTCCATGGAAGAAAGGGGAAGGGGTATGATGGTGATGGGCAGGTAAGGAGATAAAGAGAGAGAGGGGAAATGGGAATGGGGAATGGTGAAGGCAGCAGGTTGGGGAGCAGCAATTACCAGAAGTTCAAGAACTTCTGTAATCCAGGCAGCTCTCTACTCCTGGCAAATCTCCTCTGCACCCTCTCTACTCCTGGCAAATCTCCTCTGCACCCTCTCTACTCCTGGCAAATCTCCTCTGCACCCTCTCTACACCTGGCAAATCACCTCTCCTCCCTCTCTAAAGCTTCCACATCCTTCCTATGATGAGGCGACCAGAGACGAGCACAAACACAAACTCCAGATGTGGTCTAAGTGGTGCTCTCCTCGCGCTGCTGACCGGTGGATGGGCTGCTGGAGCTGTTTATGACGAGAGATCTCAGCAAGGATGACAAGGACCCAAGTGCTGAGTATCTGAGACTAGAATCTAGACACAATTTCGAGACTGAGACAAGAACAGGGTTCTTGCTAGATGAGAACCTGGTGAGACTAGATGAGAATCCAAGTGAAACAGAAATCCCAAGCACAATTGCAGACTGAACCAAAGTTGAGCTGAGGATTGAACCCAGAAACTGAGTTCAGAGGCTCTTTAAATATCTAAGTCTTGGCACCAAAACATGGCCGCCAATTATCAGAGTGGGCCAGAATCTTCAAAGGGACCGTGCCAGCTATCCATGCTCCGGAGAATTGGAGTGTCTAAACCCCGGAAGCTTGCATGATCAGGTGTGTACCATAACTCTGTTTCTGAGCCGCGGTACTCTGTAACTCTCTGATTTATGGGACTAGGCAGAAGGGCAGGTCTGCTCGGAGTAGATGGGCTGAAGGTCGTGTTGCTGAACCGCGGTACTCTATGACTCTCAGATTTATGGGACTGGGCATAAGAGGAAGTCAGAATGGAGTAGATGGTCATGTTTCTGTGTCGTGCTACTCTATGACAATGGCTTAC